>NW_027526445.1:71087563-71090836 GCF_048455015.1 Haemaphysalis longicornis | reverse complement strand
GGGTCTTGTTCGCGAGAAACCCGAAAGCGATTCGGCCCGAGGGGCTCGATCCGTGCTTAGTGCGCAATAAAAACCGTGCGGACGGCTTTGCGAGCCTTTGCGTGTTGTATTTGCAATTTCACCATAATGGAAGTTCCTGACGAGTTTGCGTTCCAGTAAAGAGCCTTGAGTAATGCGCCGTTTTGAGTCATCGTATAGCTTTGGCGATGCACTACCTTCATACTGATTATTTTGTCAGATTAGAGGAGGGGTCGCAGAATCAGGGCGCTCGACGCTTGTCTTAGTAATGGAAGCACATGCGATTGCATATATTATTCGCGAATATGATTTCAACAAATGGTTCTTATACGTGATTGATAAGCAGTCGGAACGTTTGTTTTGTAGGACTTTGAGCCTCTAAGATCAGTCAGTAGGGCCCTTGATTATTTTTCCGCAAATTCTTTTTCGGGCGCGCACACGCGCGCACACGCGCGCGCACACGCGCGCGCACACGCGCGCGCACACGCGCGCGCACACGCGCGCGCACACGCGCGCGCACACGCGCGCGCACACGCGCGCGCACACGCGCGCGCACACGCGCACGCACACGCGCACGCACACGCGCGCGCGCGCGCGCGCGCGCGCACACACACACACACACACACACACACACACACACACACACACACACACACACACACACACACACACACACACACACACACACACACACACACACACACACACACACACACACACACACACACACACACACACACACACACACACACACACACACACACACACACACACACACACACACACACACACACACACACACACACACACACACACACACACACACACACACACACACACACACACACACACACACACACACACACACACACACACACACACACACACACACACACACACACACACACACACACACACACACACACACACACACACACACACACACACACACACACACACACACACACACACACACACACACACACACACACACACACACACACACACACACACACACACACACACACACACACACACACACACACACACACACACACACACACACACACACACACACACACACACACACACACACACACACACACACACACACACACACACACACACACACACACACACACACACACACACACACACACACACACACACACACACACACACACACACACACACACACACACACACACACACACACACACACACACACACACACACACACACACACACACACACACACACACACACACACACACACACACACACACACACACACACACACACACACACACACACACACACACACACACACACACACACACACACACACACACACACACACACACACACACACACACACACACACACACACACACACACACACACACACACACACACACACAGAGACAGACAGACAGACAGACAGACAGACAGACAGACAGACAGACAGACAGACAGACAGACAGACAGACAGACAGACAGACAGACAGACAGACAGACAGAGAGAGAGAGAGAGAGAGAGACTGCCCTAAAAGGGCCCCGTATTCATTAATCGCGGATAATATCGCTTCGACAGGCGCTCACGTATAAAGGCTCTGTCGCCCAGCCGAGTCGTGTTTGAGCCTAGACTCTTCAGTTTTCCGTCCCTGAAACGGGCGCTACAGCTTTTGGCATGTGGAACACTCGTTGGCCGTGCGAGCTGCTCCCCCGCTGGCTGCTGCGAGATTGCCCTGAACTGATCAATCAGAGATGCCCGGGTTGTTCCGTGGTACTGTAATCTGGAGCGATTTCTGGAAACTGTGCTCCGCCCCCCCTCCCCCAAAAAAGAAGAAAAGCATTCGCTGGTCTCATTATACGGTCTGGACAGCGCAGATGCGGAAGTAACCGGTTCATCTTCTGCTTCTCCACCCGATGGATGCGTCACGTTCCGTGGTGGACCACTTATTCTGCTCGCACGGGAAACAAACGAAAAAAAAAACCATACTTCGTGTTCATTGTTTTTTCTTCTAACCAGAGTTATAGCATTTGTGTAGCTTTTTTTTTCGCGACAGCTTGGCCACCCCGGCGTGTTTCTTCTGTGTTGTTTTCTTCTGTTGGGTTTGCCTCAATCCGTTCTCCACAGACACTACCAGGTATAAACCAGCCTAATCAGCACCACAGCGCAGATCTTCCGTTCCGTCCGTTGTCATATCTGTCCTTGCTTGGTGAACCCGAGGACGCGGGTTCGAATCCGCGGCCACGGTGCCGCTTTTCAGATGCAGGCGAAGAGCGGAAACACCCGTGTGCCCGAGATTTCGGCGCACGTCAAAGACCCCCAGGTGGTGGAAATTCATCCGGAGTCCTCTGCGGCGCGTCAGAGCCTAGGGGTAGCTTCGGCGAGGGAAACCCCGTGATCAATCTGTCGTTGTCAAATCACCTATACTCGGTGACAACTTAAGAACGGCACCAGAAGTTGCCGCTGTGCCTTATCACCGTATCCGGATGTTTCTCCGCGCGGCGCAACTAGGGCGTTACTGGGAATATTTTGATTCGTGAGCCGTTCCCGTGATTTGTTGGACTTACTATGCCTATAAACGACTCCAGTGACGACAAACAAACTGCGTGAGACAAGGCAGACGATATCACGCATTCATAGCAAACCCATTTCAAAATGCGCGCGCACTGACGTCACGGGTCCGGCGCTTTGGCGGAGTGATACACTACATGAGGTGGTGCCGTTCTTGAGTTGTAAACGAGTCTATAGTTCATACCACAAGCTGCATGCACCACTTTGGAGGCTACATTGTTGTCAATAGAGCGTCCACTGAGGGCGCCTAATTCGCCGCGAAGAGGGTTTTGAAAGTACCTTTCAGTCTCCCCTCTCGGCCCACGCCTTTTGTCGCTTCCTTTTAGCGCCATAAGTGGGCGCTTTATTAACAACAATGTAGCTTCCACAGGGCTGCATGCAGCTTGTGGAATGAACTATAGTAAGCTCCCTTCCCCCTTCGAACGGTTAACCGTTTCTTAAGATCCATGAATCGTATACTCGTACGAATCACTCATGTACATTACGGAATTTAGTAAACGACCTCGGCGTCGCAGCTGACGAGAGGGCCTACGTAGGACGAACCCGGTGGGTGCCTCAACGTGCAGCGTCTGCAAGGGCACAAAAATGCCTGTGAGCAGCTCCAACCAAGCCTTGGGACGCAACGCAGCTGATCATTGCGTTGACTGCAAATGCGAAACATACTAATGAGA
>NW_027526445.1:71012563-71082563 GCF_048455015.1 Haemaphysalis longicornis | reverse complement strand
TCAAATCTAACTTGAAGGGAAACACGTCGACTGGAGTATGGGACCATTTTTTCCGTTTCCGGGGTTCACCCATCACAGCCACGGTGGCTGCTTTTCAGATTGAGTGGAAAAGCGGAAATCCCATTGTGTTGAGATGTTGGCGCACGGCAAAAATCCACAGGGGATCAAAATTAATCCGAAGCCCCCCACTACAGCGCGCCTCTATAACCCATGGGTTTTTTTTTATCACAGGTGTCAAAAAACACGCGGGCTATGAGGCACTTCGGATTAATTTTGATCCAGTGCGGACGACCAGCTTCGGTTGGTGGAAATGGCCGTCGCAGCTGGCACCACGAATGGGGTCTTGAAATGAGGACACTACTCCGCAATTTTTGTGCTGGCGAAATTTATTCTCTCTCTGTCTCGCTCTCTCTCTCTCTCTCTCATAGCTCATGTGTGTAGCTTCGGTGCGCTAAACCCCACAATCAATCACGTTCACGTCACGCAGCACGCGCTATTAATATACAACTTTTACTTTTCAAAATCATAGCTTTCTTGCGGAGCGTGGACATTGCTCGTCGAAGCTCTGTTTGGGATAGCCTAATTCGGCTGTAAAGAACTCGCAATGAAGGCAAGAGGAGTAAGAATGCATTCGTAGACAACCCTCTGAATTTCTGTAGATTTTCTTATGGTACCTTTCACCATTATTTCTGAATTCTTTTTCTCCAAATCGTCTCCAAAGTTAACTGGCCTCCAGCGAGAAAGGGCAGCATGATGTACGCTCCTCTGCCCTCTGGGACGCTATTTTATCACAGCTGCTCAAATACGACATTGGTTATCTGAAGTTGTGCGGGTATTAGAATTTCCTTCCAATTTTCTGTTTCACATTCGTTTAAGTAATGCATTGCTGACGTTAATGAGTTGTAAATACTTGTACCAGGCTCACAGTTGCGGAGATCCTAGTTGCGCTTTCATTGACCCTTTCTGCGTACCAGGACAGTTCATTTATTGACCTGCTTCCCGTGCACTTGGCCCGTAATGACGCTAACCATTCAAGCTTGCGCGCTACTGCGGCGGTTTCTTGTGCACTGTTCCCGTGCTGATTATGGGGTTTCATATATTCTTCGACGTTAGCCGCTTGTCCCCTTGAGAGAATCGACGAGTGGTGGGAGGAACTGGCGCACTGATTTTGGAGACTTGTGTACTTCGGTCGTTCTCTCATCCGCATTTATTCTTGTCAGTCGCTCTGAGACCGCATCTTTTGTGTTAGTGTTTTATTTTCCTTGCAGTGAATACTTTTATCCCCGTTGGATGACTATGTTATTAATACGCCAAGGGACCGGCCTTTATTAAGAAGGAAGGTGGTCAAACACTTTTGGTCATGTTTGTACAGTAGAAATAATATGGCTTGAGGGGCTGAAGTTTGCGTTCGCTCCTGTCCTCCATCCTACTTCCCTTTGGAGAAGAAAAAAAAAGAGGGCTATTGACACAGAGAGAGTCGGTTGGGCCTGGGGGCCTGGAGTAACATGGGTGCCTGGTCATTTTAGAGTTTCTGAGAAAGCGGATAAAACAAGAAAGGTGTCGTGCTTGCGTGGTAGAGGGAAAAGCTGGGGTGCTTCAAGAGGATTCCGAGTCAAGCGCGTCGAGACTGTAGGCAATCACGCATTTATCCTTTGTTAACAAGGTCGCCGGACGCATGCAAGAGGCTTGGTATGGGGCGGACGGGCCGGGAAGAAAAGGTATTCGGAGAAGGAGGAGAAGGAAGGGGACTAGAAGTCTTCCCACAAGAGCAGCAGAATGACTGATTCCAGGCTGAATGTACAAATCATCCGTTTATGCATGGTGGATCGCGATTATTTCCCGAGGAACAGCACCGCTGAGAGAGGCATTTCTTGCAGAGGGAGAAACGACAACTTCCAGCGAAGCGACGTATTTTCCTTTCATACTCCTTCGTTCTTCAGAAGAGTCGCATAATAGGCGGGGCACGGGGCCGGCGGCGCGCCGAAAATTTTGCCTGGCGGCGGCGGCGGCGTACTCATTCCCGCGACTTCGGCGGCGGCGCAGACGGCGCGACCAAAACAGGCGGCGGCGGCGGCGTGGCGCGGCGGCGCACAGGTCTACCCTCAGTTCTTGCCTTTTGCGGATTCTCTCGTGCCGGCACAGTGCCAAGCCAAGTCTGTCTGGGCGCGCGATGCGAAGGGGTGAAAAAGCGTATTACGGGGCGAGCTATGCTTCCGCCGTGACTTATCTGTAGTCTGTCAGCGTGTGTACCTCTTTGTTGCGGGCCGTGATGACCCCCGCGTTCTCTTTTTGTGCAAACCCGCCAGGGAGGGGTGTTTTTCTGGGCGTCTTTTTTCGGGTGTTCCCGGGGCCCGTTTCGCGCGCATTTTTCTCCTTCCGCGCCGTCGTCTGCGGAGGCGCGCGTTCGTGTCCTGTCAGAAGCGGCGTTTTCTCACCCGTCTGATGCACGTTTTCGCTCTCTTATTTTTGTCGTTTGCAAGGTATGACCAGGGTCCTTATATGGCTAAGCGCCCGCATAGCATGCATTTCTTCTTTTTTAGGGGCTTAAGCAGTGCATGTTGTAACGGTGAAAATAACTGCTGGGGTTCGTAGCAATAAGAAAAACTGCTTATTTAGATGGGTGCGAACTTGTGCCCGTAATTCCGCTGTCACCGTTAGCTACAGTGTCCAAGAACCGCGCCTTCGTCTTTGGTTGGTTGGTTGGAGCCAGAACAAGAATGGCGCGTACCCACTCTGGGGGATTGGCCAAGTCTTGCCCCCAGCTGCTCACTTCAGCGTCTTCACTTATTGGGTGTGGACAACTGGGTCTGTCTGGCGCGATGACGATAATAATGCCGTGGCAATATTACCTCGTCTGCTGTGCTCGATTCTGAGGGTGTTCTCTTGAGAGCCGCCTTGAAAAGAAGAGAGAGAGAGAGAGAGAGAGAGAGAGAGAGAGAGAGAGAGAGAGAGAGAGAGAGAGAGAGAGAGAGAGAGAGAGAGAGAGAGAGAGAGAGAGAGAGAGATCCCTGGTGTCCATCGCACGTCGCAGAACAAGTCGGCCCGGAGTGATTACGATGTGTTGCAAATCCGAACCATAACAAATTTACTAGAGATGCAAAACAACACGACAGCGTATATAGCGCGCGCGATACGCTGCTGCAATAACTTATTTCGCTTCCAGAGCGGACGATTACTTTTAACTTTGATTGCCTCGATCCTGCCTTTTAAATAAACGTGTTTTCGAGCATAAAAAGCGTCATTATGCGTAAAACCGCCTGCCACAACCGTGTAGTAGCGCCTAGTTTGCGATAACGAGTTCATACGTGGCTTCTTTGGGTTCTGCAGACGCAGTGTGGCGCGATGTCCATTCATTCTAGCGCCTCCCCGCTAATTCGAACTCCGCTTAATTCGAACAATTTTATGGTTCCCTTCGAGTTCGAATTAACGTGCTTTTACTTACTACTAGTATTGTATACTCAAGCAGACATTGGCCAGTTATTCATACACTTTGTCGCCAATACTATAAAGACAACTCATTGCGGTATACTTATGCGCGCTTGTATGTTTCGAAACGGTCTCAAGTCAAGGCAGGGTGAAACGTTGAAACACATCTTGGGGCCGGTGGGGATATTTTGACGACTCGCTTGCCAGAGTGCGGGCAGGGGACCGTTTTCATCGATTTTTTCTTTAAGAGAGACTCGTGGCTACATGTTTTGCAGGAAAGCAATTATGTTACACTGAATCCATGATGCGTAGTCGCTTAACCCAACCCTGGCATGCGTTAACCAACTGATTTACTGCCAACTTGCGCGTGTACACAGCCAGTAATCTTGCACTAAGTGATCGTTTGTACCACATATTTTTATGTTCTCATATAGGGACGTCGTCACCAGTGTCACATTCTTAGGAGGAAACGTCGGTTCTGACCGATTTTGAACGTCCCACGAGTCGTTTCGGTGATTTTTCGCTTCTAATCTACTTATGAACTACTCCAGCTACGACAAACGAACTACGTGAGAAAAAAATTAGAAGCCGTTCCACTCAATGTGAAAGCTGTCAGAAATGCAGAGCAGTGATTCGCCATAATATCCTGTATACCGCCGTTATCCGCTTACTGCTACCACCCCATGCAATTCAAATTTCCCGCCTTCGCAGTGCTCGCGCGCCCCCTGCCTGAAACTGCGCCAGCGGGAGTTCTGTTCTCTTTGTGCTTTTCTCCCCGCACGTGCCGGCGTTGCACTGCCATCGTAAATTGGGCCCATCTCCCCGCGAGGGGGACTCGAGTAAATGCGTCGCATATGGGGTGGGTGTATTGCGTTAACGTTTAGTGTTTGGGGAGTTGGTGGTAGTGAATGCGTTGTATCAGCAGCTTCTTGAAGTAGTTTGAATGAGTCAAGGATATAAGGCGCGTTCGTAGCCTCCCATTCTGTGTCGGCTTTTTGGCGCAGTGGGTAGAGCACCATGTACATTGCGTTCCGCCCGCAGGGTCGAGGGATCGAAACCAGGCGCCGGATAGTATTTTTTTTATATAGTGTAGGGGGAGGGGTGCGGACTACGACGACGGACGTCAACGCGGGTGACATCGTGAGTTACTGAAATGCTCTGCATTAAAAAAAAAAAGACTGTGTCACGCATTCAGCGCAATCTTTTTTACTAAACACACGCGCGTGGACCATATTAGGGGCGGAATTCTGAGTTATGTCTGTCTCGAAAACGCCCGTTTCGCGTCCGTTTCAGTCGCGACGTATGTGAACTTGGGAGGCGTCGAACCAATGGATGTTCTGCGTCACATCCGGTCGTCTGCTTTCAGCCAGTCAGGGCTCGCTCGAAACGGACACTTCGAAACGGTCATGAAAGGGATAGAAGTGAGAATTCCCCCTGGTCCGCCGCTTGGGCGGGGTGGTACGCTACGTGAGCTATTGCCGTTCTTCAAACACGTAGCACACTGACCGACAAATGAGTGTGTACGGGTCCGCAGAAAATCGGTGAGACTCAAGACCCTTGCAGCCCCTGGCGTCGTACGTAGCCGCGACATGGGCGCAGCCGTACCGCGCCCTACGTTGTCGTCTGCGTACCCAAGTGTGGTCGTCTGCTACAGTTGGCGTGCTCCAATTAGCCTTTTCGAGGGCGCATTTGCTGTTGCGACAAAGCACGTCCGTCCTCGTAGTCAAGAGAACGGGTTCCGCTATCAAGATTCCGCGCCGTGTCCCGCCGCGCAGCGCACCTTTTAGATGGGATAATTTTGGAGGGGGGGAAACTCGGTGGACCGTATCGAATAAATACGTGACTCCAATCGCAGACGTTTGTAATCGCTAGGGCAAGCGACACGGTGGAAAACAGGCTCATCAAAATGAGATGAGAACAACGCTGGTGCTGCACCCGAACCCAGGATAGGTGCAGTTCTGGGGCAATGAAGACTTGAGCAAACAGGCTCGATATTCATCTTCGACAGGCGGTCGGCGAATGCGGCCGAACAAAGAGCGCATCGCGCTTCGGAGATGAATAAATACGCCGCGCCGGCCGAAATTCCGCTCCCCGTGTCTGGGCAGCCCCGAGGAATTACAATGGGCCCATTTAAAAGGCCGGGCCGGTAGGAAAATAGCTCGGAGACGCCTCTAGCGGGTGTGCGCGCGTGTATCTTATCTCCCCTCGAAATCGGGCCATGAAGGGTATACAGGTATTGATTCTCCGATCGTGGCTGCAGCGGCGGCGGACGATGGAAGCACGCAACACGCTTTGTTTGCGAAGACGGCCTAATCGTTTTGTAGACGTTTACAACGCTCATTGCTGCATGTTCTTTGTTTATTACTTCCATGTTTTTGTTTTAGAATCTTGTAATACTCGGTGGGAAGCGTTTCGTGATGTCTGTGCGTGCTTGCAGCTGGTTCTCGTTCGCCTGCCAGACACTGACGTATTGGTGTCTACGGCACCGCGAGGCCTTATTACTACAAGAGCTGTAGTCACGGCAACGCCCCTCCAGGACGCGACGCTGATGATGAGTAGGGAAGCTGAGAGGATGATACGAATGTGATAGACTTCGTAGTCAGTGGCTTCCGATTGTCTCTACACCAGTGCTTGCATGTCAGTTTGCGCTGAGTACATAATATTACATATATAGTAAGTTAATGTAGAAAAACAGCATACCCGAGACGATTTGGCCATGCTGGCTGTGTATTCGACCTGAAACCTGACAAATCGGGAGAGGCCTTCGTCTTGCAGACATAATAGCATGATGATGATGATGATGATGATGATTGTTTATATTCAACCCGCCCAGCACCTTCCTTCGATCTTACGTGAGAGAAAAGTGCACTTTGCTGGTAGCCGGCTCTTTAAATACGGCGAGAAATCCCCCTCTCCAAGGTTGCCTGTTTTCACGCTTTTCGTGAGGAAATTGTAGCCTATGATTGTTTCTCCGCACTTGCTTTCAAAGCACAAGCACTGCAAACTTTGAATCAGCATCTATCTATCTATCTATCGATATATATATATATATATATATAGTAAGGGCCTTGGTTACTCGGTGAGGTAAGGCGTTTATTTTACGACTAAGCCGTCTCGGAACACCGGACCAGCAACCAACGATGATGATGATCAGTCTCGTAGAAGGCGAAGCGTTCCTCGATGTGTTTGGTGATGGGGATACTGAAGCAGTGAAATAAATGATTTTCTACACTTCGGAGCTTCGCGCTCACAATATATATATATATATATATATATATATATATATATATATATATATATATATATATATATATATATATATATATATATATATATATATATGCCGGCAGTATAAAACGCCTAAGGAGACATAGGGGAAGGGAATGGTTTAGGCTTTTTTTACTAAAGTTAGTGAATTTTTCACTTTCGAGATCATATCGGACAACGTGGGTTCGGTCGCCACTCTGAAGACGTGTTTTTCTTCCTTTCTTTCTTGCGTAAATATATAAATGATAAATTCACGAATTTTAGCTGAATATATAGCTGAATGTAACCAAACTTTAGTAAAAAAAAAGCCTAACCATACCATTCCCCTGTGCTTTCTTTGGCCGTTGTAGACTTCCGCCCTTTCTTTCTGTATTTCTTCAACGAGCCCCTCCTTTCCTATCATATAACTTCTCCTGTTGATTGTCTTGCTTAAGTTCGATTATTTTCCATTTATGCTCCACAGCAGTCGTTCAAAATAACCGCCGTGTATAGGTATTAGTTCTGGTTGTTTGTCTCACACGAACAAGCCTGCGCGTAAAAACAGCCTCGCTTTTCCCTCATGCTGTGGCGCCACTTGTTGGGGCTCTCTTCCCCCTCCTCTCTGTTTCTCTCTCCTCCGTGTGGCAGCGCCCCTGCCGGGGGTGGTTTTCCGGTTTCGTCTGCTACGCTCGCGTCGTCTGCTACAGCCGGCCGGTTCATTGTGCGAAAACCGGGCGCCCGGGCAGTTTGCCTTTGGCGGTGGATGCGGAGAGCGTTGTTGTGCGTCGTCGTCGTCCTCAGAGAGGGGCCGTGCGTCGTCCCTGTTTCGTTTCTGCGTCCAAGCGAAGCCCGAATGCCGCGATCGTATCGCGGGGCACGGTCGTCTGTCACCTAGTTCGCTCGTTGACGAACAGTATTTTGACCGTTGGAGGTCGTCTGCCAAGTCGATCGTCGAGCTTTTCAAGCGTTTAGAGTGCAGCGGTGTTTGCGATGGATTTCACTCCAGCAGAGTTGGGGAACCTCTAATCTCTGCCCGGGTCTTGAAACCGGCGTTGTTTCCGTGGTCACTGGTCGCTTCGGAGTGCCTCGCAGACGGTATTGAAAACTGCGGTGTGAGTTACCTTGTGTCACAGTGTCATGAACTCACTTGGTCTGCCACGAGGTGTGCTCTAAAGCGTGTGCTCGTACACTCCCCCCGAAGAAGTGTGTTCATCGTCGACTGTTCTTTATCGGACGTCTTGACATCGCGCCCACGACCATGAGGATTAACGGGCATAAGGAGGTTCGCTTCCAGGACACGTGTGATGAAGCAGGCGGCACTCAGGAGCAGACGGCGCCGGACGAAGGTGAGGGAGTCTGTGAAAGTGCTTCGTCCGTCTTCTTCCTTGCTTTGTTTGGGTTTAGTCATACGGCGGCAAGAATTGTCGTCTTGGACTTGTTAGCATTTTATTTTTATGCGTGAACGGTTAAACCGCTTGCTAGATATGATGAGATGACGCGGACGAGGCCATTAAACTTGTTGGCACGTACCCGCGAGGGGGCAGTGGCTAGGACTAGATCGTTAAGTGTTTCATGTTGGAGTTTGTTAATTTATTATTATTAATTTTTTTAGGAGACGTAGGGGCGGGAAATTAATATATCTATATCATGCCTTCGAACGTTTTCGTTGTCTTCTCAGCTTATTTTACTTCCCCGACAAGGTTGCTTCCGTATACCCATGTTTGTGGAAATTAATTGTTTTGCGGTCGCCTTGCCGGCGCCCAGAAAGGATTCTCTAGATGTCTTGGAAGTGTGGACTGACGCGCACTATAAAAAGAAACCTCACACCGCCCGCCCGCCCCTTCGTTGCGTGCGCGTTGGGTGGCAGGTGCTTTCATGAAATGTCTTGCTACGTACACCTCCTCCCCCCGCCTTCCACCGTTTATTTTTTGCTTGGCGCTTTCATATGAATTTGTGCATCAGACAAACTTGCTTTAGTTGTATTATCGGATGAGCCGAACATGTTCGGGTGGGTTTCAAGCAACCCAATTTGGGATTGCTTGTCGTTTTCCATTTGGCGTTCTTCTCAGTTAATTAGCTTAATGAAACTCGGAAGAACCTGAGACGAACCGACAGGGGCTGTCAATCTCACAGTTTTGATGCTACTAGAATGGCATATAGGACCGGCGCGTTCATGCTATCTGTTCGACTGGTCGTTATTTATATCTGCTGGGATAAAACTTTCCCCGGCTATGTGGTTGTTCTAACGTTATACGTAGTATCGGGATAGCGGTTATGAAACGCGAGTTACTGAACCATACTCTTCCAGCCATGCATTGACGACCTACGGGAATTCCGAGTAGTTTTACCACTAGACCATGAACTAATCATGTCAAGTAAATTGATCTTGGAGTAATCACAGAGTTCTCGTAGCGGCAAATTGCAGTATAATTTTTCCAAGGTGTGTGTATCTGCATTAGACAGAGAAGTGCACAGGGCACAGCGAGAAAGTTGGCTTTGCCGCAAACCGCATTTTGTTCACAGGCACGATTGAGCTATACTGGGTTACAACTCAAGAACAGCACCACCTCATGTAGTGCATCACTCCGCCAAAGCGCCGGACCCGTGACGTCGGTGCGCGCGCGTTTTGAAAGGGGTTTGCGATGAATGCGTGATATCGTCTGCCTTGTCTCACGCAGTTTGTTTGTCGTCACTGGAGTCGTTTATAAGCACATTAAGTCCAAAAAATCACGGGAACGGCTCCCGCCATGTTCAAAATATTCCCAGTAACGACCCACTTGCGCCGCGCGGAGAAACATCCGGCTACGGTGATAAGGCACAGCGGCAACTTTCGGCGCCAGTCGGCAAGCTTGAAGAGTTCCTCGTTTGAAGCACTTTTCAGGCATTCCGATAACTGGCCTGCAGCTCAGACAGGAAGAGCTAACGTTTTCTCTGCGAGTTGTGGTTGAGTTTGAAATTATCATGTTGGTCGAGGTGGTTTAATTAGCGCCGCACCCAGATGCACACTGGGACGCCTGGAACGCCTTAGCTCTCTCGCTAAAAAGCACAGAATGAAGACAAGGCAGTTACGCGGAACTTCTTTCCCGTTTGTTTTTCTGGCCGTGCACAAGCAGTTGCCGTCGCTCGCGAATCGGCGACCCGCGTTGCCGCCTTTTATTGCACTCTCTTCTTTCTCCTTCTTCTGCGAGAAGCTTGACAAGCCCGAGTGGAAACTGACACCAACAGCTGCAGTGCCAGAACCCCGCGCGCGTCTGCTGTTGTTTTTTTCTCGGCGCGCCCGTGTTTTCATAAACCACGCGCGGACGCCATTTTGTGTAAACAAACAGACCGCCTCGTAACACACAGTTTCCATCGGCGAGGGCACAATCCCCCTTCAGACGCGCGTTCCCATTTGTTTTTGTGGGGGGCTTGAGTGCAAATATTGCGCGTGAGGATCGCCGAAGCGAACGAATTGCATTTGCATAAATTCAGAGCACGAGCGATAAGTTACCTCGACGAACGGGTTGGAAGTTTGGCGTTGATTGCGCCCTGTACTAATATTCCTAATGTCGGCGTCTCTCGGCGGCTTCCGAAACGCTTCGAAGAGTTTATCCTACCCTCGTTTCCGCTTCATCTCCCCGGTACAAATAAATAATAAATAAATAAGCACTGCTCTCGCGGTTTCTCGTTCCTCGCGAGACGACGCTCCGGTTGCACTGAAAGGTGCGCGTCCTTCGCGCCATCGTTGCATGCATATGGATGAGGGCACCGGTCGACTTTGCGTACGGCGCATAGCGCACGGCGTTGTAGGCGCCGATGGCTCGTCGGTGGGTCCGGCCCACTTTCGAAAGTGAAAAGGGAAGTTGTGCTCGCTCGCTCGCTCGCGGCGCGAAAGGCGAGTGCCGCGGAAATTCTTCGCGCTCCCCACGCGAATGCCGGCGCGTTTATATTATGCTTCTTACTACAACTGGGTGGGTGCCGTCTCCCACGTAACGTGGGCCGACCGCCGCGACGGCGAGGCTTCAAAAATAGAACGCTTCGTTTTACACGCGCCGCGGTGAGAGGAGGGCGGGTGCGCTCTTTCGCTCTGCCTTCTGTCCTCTGTTGGGCGATTGAAATGCCGCGCTGGAATGGCCCGCCCCTAAATGGTTTGCGAACCGTCTGGTCGTGAAGTTTAAACGGCCGGTTTCGTTCCTGACATTGATGAGCACGCGCGCGCAAATTTGAATTTTCATTGGCGTCTAAGCGTGACATGTTTAATTAATCGTTTGGAGCGATTAGCTTTTGACAGCGAAAAGTTAACGGATGCTATAGACGGTGACGCGGTGACCCACTGTTTGACGCTTGAAGGGACGCTTCGAGGCTGAGCGATACTCGAGAGGGGTCAATAGCTAGAGCCCTGTACTGTATACAGTCCTGTCCGAAATCTCCTTATGTGTACGCGTTGTCCCCGAACGCTCGCATTAAAGGCCAACTGCGCTCTAATTTTACCTCGGCCAAGTTTGCAGATTGTACAGTACGTACCACCAAACACTGGGACATGACTGGTAGCACCGTAAAATGCGTGGTTAATAATTACGAGCGTTTAAAATAGCCCTCTTGCGGTCGACGCTGACCTGCCGACGGATTACCCAAATAGCCATGAAGCGGAAGTGGCAGTGTGGCCGGCTTGCGCTTTTAAAGACGATAGTCTTTCTTGGGATACTTAAACGCAGAAATTTTGGTCTGTTTGTATGTCTGTCTGTCTGCTTGTGGCTCGATTCAGCCAACGGGCCAAAGTGAAACGAAGACTGCGCAATACTCTTATATACTCACGGCCAAATGTAAACGTTTAAGACGGGTGTTAATGTTCGTACTTGTCAACATTGTTGAACAAGAACATGACACTGCGCAGGTATAAGACAGAAAATCAATACGTGAGTGATATTTGCAGTGTTTGTTTACTATAAATTCACGGATGCCTGGCTTTTGCTACAGCAAATGAAACACTACATCAACTGCTGAAAACAGTCGCGTGCTGTTGCCCGCGCGTTTTAAAGGCGGCGTTTAAAAAAATCAAACGGAAACAGCGGGGAAAGGTTCCACTGGATAGGTTTCACGTTCCGCTTGGAACGCTCGTGGAGTAGGGCAACGTGGCTATATAAGCGTCGTAGTAGGACGCCTCGGTTCGCGGGCGTCTTCGCCGTACGGCAGCGCTCGCATCGAGGCACCGACTTGGAGCAGGGGAACGCGGTAAATTTAAATTGACTTGAGCGAACTTCTAGCGCGTTATCTTGTAGGGAACGAGACGGGAGAGGAATAACATGAGGGGGGAGCGGGAAAGCGAAGAAGGGAGGCATTTACTTGCCAGGGGCGCCAGTCGACTGTCGTCTTTTGTCGACATTTGCAACGAAAGGAGCCATTTTTCCCCTACGGCCAGGAGAACCGGTCGAGCTCCGCTGGGCCAACACCATTGGCTGGGCGTGCTTCTCCTACTAGGGCTGTTGCGAAGGCGAAGCGTTGCGCGCAGGTTCCCTCCGGCTGGGCCGGCTGGAGCGTCACTTCAGCCTGGCCGTAATGGCAGCGCTCTTCTCAATTTCGGTTTCAAAATCTTTGATTTTTGAAGGTCGCTTGCGCCAGGGAGACGAGTGTTTCAGATAGCATATTTTGCATTTCGCATGCCTTTTACTCAGACTATATGGAAATAACGTTTTCAAGAGGTTGAGATTTTGAGTGCAGTTGGCCTTTAAATTCGACTGTACTTGCCACTTGCACGAAACTTGGGCGGCTTATTATGAATTTCGCTATTTATGCACCGTACTCGACTGCGGCCACCTTGAGAGCGTTCTCTTCCTGCAAAGCTCGAAGGTTGTACAAAACGCCTAGGTCTTGTTCTTCATAAAGAGAGAGAGAATAACTTTAAAGGACACCAGTGAGCCGTCGCACTAGCTTGCAACGCTATATGATAGAACAAAAACAAAAAGAAAAGAAATACTGTAAAAATGAAAGGAGGTCATTTGGTGCTGCCAAAATTTTCAATCATAAAACTCTGTCCAGTTCTGTGCTCCGAAGAAACTCCAATAGAGCTTTGATTGCACGTGTAGCCTGGCTGGGACCCGACCAAGGACCCAAAACAGCCCTCAGCTCAAGTCCCGAGCTACTTCAGCTCCTGGATACCGCTGAGCTCTCTGCACTCTCAGAGTTACAGCTTGCCGCAGTCCAAGTGATCACCGCGGCATCCATCTTCACATTCCGTTCATCCGGTTAGGGAGGACGTTGTAACGATGGTGACTGCTACGCGTCTTCGCGAACGCAGGGCCTTTCGCTGTTAGTTTGACATGCATTGTATTATTACTACTCAGATAAGATGGAAAGCCGTCTCATCCCCAATTCTGAGCCGTTGTACTAAGTTGCTGCAAAGCATCACGCCGGAGTTTGGCTTGTACGATTGTACGACGTTATATGTACAGTGAAACCTCGATAAACCGTACCTGACGGGGACGCGAAGAAAGTTCGTACTAACCGGCACTACGATTTATCCGAATGGATTACACTAAAGGGAAACCGAGTGGGGGTTCGGCTTAACTGCGTATAGAAACAAACTACGGCTTATGCGAGTACGGTTTAACGAAATTCCACTGTATATATATATATATATATATATATATATATATATATATATATATATATATATATATATACACACACACACAAGAAGCTTTCCGACCTTGGTGTACTTGTAATTAGAAAGCGCGCCAGTCCAGTGACCGCCATTTCGTACACCCGAAAGAGTTGCCGTGGGGGTCGTTTCGTTAATTAAGCTACGGAAATTAATGACGCGTCAGTACAACCCTCCCGTGGGACTCGTTGGTCATTAAGCATTGGAAATGGCACCAGTTATAACCCGCAGACTGGCGCCGGTGTAGAGTTGAAAGAAGACATGGCGGCTCGGTCGAAGTGGTGGTTGCTCTGACTCGTGGATCGCTGTTACTTAGCGCATAGACTTCGAAATCGTGAGCGGGAACAGCGTCTGTCGTTGCTCCCCTTGTTCGCGATGCCGGCTCGTCCGCGCCTCCCCGCGCTGTGTTCCACTATCGCCTCTTCCTCACTCCATGAAGGCTCACGGTATCGCCCACCCCTCTCTTCTTCCCCCCGCATCGCGCCTTGTTCTCTCACGGCCAGTGGAGTGTCTCCTGACGTGCATCACCTCGGTTGGGGTTGCGGGGATCTAAACACTATCCACACCAACAGAGCACCAGAGCGACCGACAGCAAGCCCTCGTGCAACGAGCTCTGGACGCAGCTCGGACTGGCGGCCTTTTGGAAATAAGAGGCTGAACACATCCTGTTGTGCTCAGTAATAGTCTATTCCTCCTCCTCATATCCCCGTAAAACACCGGCCCGGGAGAAAGAGAGAGAGAAACTTCAACCACAGTTGTAGTGAGCACACTTGTGGTCGGGGTCTTCAGCCCAAGAGTCCGCGGGTATATGGCCGGCTATCTTCGCCGTTGGAGCTAGCAAAAGCATCGTTTCAGGGCAGGAGCTGGCCAGCGTGCTCTCCCACTGCTCGCGTGAGGGGTTCGGGTTGGGGGAAGATCTGGGTTTAGTTGGCATTCCCAGACAATGTGGTATCAGTGCCTGAAGCTTGGCAGTCAGATGGGATCATAAAGAGTAGGATGGATGGCGTGCAGTCGTGTTGGGTGTGGGTATATGTGTTGGTCTGTAGTCGTCTCAGGTTGACTTCCTGTCCTTTCGTGGCCCGATCGGGGACTGTCAGTTGTCTCGCTTGTCGGTAATGTTGAGTAATGTCGGCGCATGTGAGGAGTTGCTTCCAGGTCCGCTCCGACTCTTCTTGCGGTGCCCAGTGGGCGAATTCTCGGGTCAGGACGTGCGCTGTGTGGTTACCGCGAAGAGCAGAGCGGACCGGTGGACATGAAGGTTGTGTCGTATACGAACACCGCATACGGCTGCCAAAAAGAGAGCCGGAAAACAAACTGCATTGCAAATCGTGATTTGGATGTGGCGGTGACCGGTAGTTCCAGATTTAGCTCCAAGCTTCCACAGTGAGGCGCGCTCAACCCCTCCCGACCTTTCCTCTCTCAACTAGGCCTCGCGCCATCCCTATCAATAAATTATCCCACCAGTATAAGTACAGAGCGAGAAGTGGTTGGCACGCGTCCCTGTTGCGAGCTCGTTCGCTTCGGCCAAACCCCGGAAGTGTCAAAGAAGCGGGAAGGAAGCGCCACGTGTCCGAACACGTCCGAGAACACGCGTGTCGCGCTGCTGCTGTGGGAACGGACTGCGGCGCCGTTATATCGAGCGCGGCCGTATATCCCCGCGACCCGGAAGCTGGCTCGTGCGGGGCGAAGATACGAAGCTTTTGTTTTGGTCCCGGTGCGTGGATAGTGCTAGTTGCGTGCAGTGGTGCAACAACTACAGCCCCGATTATACGAGGGAAAGTGACTGCGCCCGCTGTCGCCGCCCTTTTTCCGTTCGAGGCCGGGTAGAGCGCGTGACCGTTTCCGTAATTGATTGATTGATTGTGGGGTTTAACGCGCCGACGCAACGCAGGCGATGAGGCGCGCCGTAGTGGAGGGCTCCGGATTAATTTTGACTACCTGGGGATCTTTATCGTGCGCCGAAATCTCGTACACACGGGCGTTTTTGCTTTTCGCCTCCATCAGAAAAGCAGCCGCCGCGGCCGGGAATCGAACCCGCGACCTCGTGCTCAGCAGCGCAACGCCTTAGCCACTGAGTTACCGCGGCGGGTGTTTCCGTAATGCGCGCCGAAGGACCCTGGCTACCCGATCCCATGCTGCACCGTAGACTCAACCTATGTTCGCCTCCTCGAGACAAGTGAAGGCGGAAGGGGCTTCGCGCGGTGTTCCGCGTTCAACACCTGAACGTGCCCTGTCGTGGCGCAGGTGCGGTGTATATGCGCGTGGCCTTTCGAATTTGTTATCCTGGCGTCGTCAAGTGACGGAATGAGCAGGGGACGGGAGAGAGACGAGCGTTGAATGCGGCGAGGGGCGCCTTTTCACGGGAATAGCGACAAGAGTCGACACCACGACCCCTCGGATGGAGTCTTATTATAGCCGATCTGCGCTCGCGATCTCCATCCACGCTGACAGGAAAGCGTCGCCGCTGGCGTCGAGAGAGGGCGAGAGAGAGGTGACTCCTCGCCCCCCTTGTTCCCCGTTCCTTGATCCCGTCCTGGTTGGCTGCCGCTGTCGGGATTCGAACGCACGACCTTGAGGGCTGGTCGTGGTGGCCGCGGTTGCGTCGCTTCCTCCGCGTGCAGTATACCTGCAGCGAAGGACGAAATAAAAGCATTCGCGCTGCACGCTCGCAACCTTGCTCGGTCGACGCGGGCCTTCACGGGAATAAGCGGACGCGCCGTTCTCGCGCGAAGCGGAACTTGCGGTTTGTTACGGCCACTCCAACAAGGGAAGGAGGAGCGCTATTTTTGGCGGCCGCATATTTTCACGGAATGGTACCGTGCTTTGGCGGCTACACTCATTCGTTATTGTTCCTCCTATGCTTGCGAGAAAATCGCACCCTCCCTTCGATAATAGGGTGCTTTTACGCGTTGCACCAGGGCTTCCAATAGTCGCATTCTTAGGGTGTGCTTTATAATGGGTGTTGAAAAAAGGACTAGTAATCGGGCCCGATTCCGGTCTAAAAGAAATGGATTAACCCGTGCATACGCATCACATTCTGTGATGAACAAAATAAAAAAAAAAACAGGTGAATGGGGACGCTAAGTATATGGAAGGAAGCGCTTATTTCATCGCAGCACCTTGTGAACATGGAGTGAGCGCCTTACTATAGCCCCATAAATGTAGGTTCACGCCTCCGATCTATAAGATGTTGGTGTTTAGCAGGATTGGGATCGCTGTTAGCGATTCGTTTCGCACGCATGGGCAAACGAAACTACCGCAACGCTAGCTGGAGAGCTGCTTTTCGGGTGAGGTTATGGGGTCGGACTTACAAGCGAGAAACTTCCTTGACTGCTAGAGAGAACGCTGCGAAATGATGAATTGTGCGCTAAAAATACTGCATCCGACATACGACGAGTGACAGTTGACCGGCGTTACTTGTACTCGGGTGTTCGCAGGGCCTGCGAATGGTCTTCTTTGTGCGTATACACCAACCACGGGACCGGTTTTCCGCTTTTCCGTAGCGTTTCTATGCCTCGCACTGCAGGTTACGTGGGATTTGGCCGTTGACTGTAAAAACGAACAAGAAGTCGTTTTGCTGTGTGCGCATTCGTATATTCGTACGCGAACTTTACTCCCAAACCTTGTGGGCAGCACCAAGCGTATGTTGCTCAAACTTCCCTCAACGCTTCCTTCAATATGGTCCCTCCCTCTCTAGTTCTCCAACCTGTTACCTCCTTTCACCACCACTCCACACAAGCAGGCGTTCGTGTGTTCACCCCAAGGCGCGACAAATTACGCCTGCTGGTGGCCTTTCCTTTTCCTTTAATGTTCAATAAATACACGCATAGACCTGCACGCAGTGTGTTTGTGGGCATCGCTGGCGGGGCAGCCAGTGGCGGTATGCGTGTACAGCCAATCAGCGGCGGCGCGTCAAAACTGCTCCGCTGCTGTTGTACACCGAACGCGCGTGAACATCCGCGAGTGCTCGGTCGATTGGCCTCGATTGGTTGTGCGCGACCCCGCGCGCGACCCTATCGACGCGCCAATCTGCTTGGCAAAAGCACAAGCACCCCTGTGCACTGTGGGAAGTCCTTGCCGCCGCGGGTATGACGCCCTAAACTTGCGTACGTGTGTTGTACGCGACGGCCGACGACACCTTCCCCGTTCCCGCGACGACTTCGCCCCACGCCGCCGATCGCCATTCTGCAGTTCTTCCTCCTGAGGCGGCAAACAAAGAGGAAGCGTGTGGTGGTCCGCGTCTGCGTGTGTCTGCGTGTGTACGTGCCTTTGCAGGCGCTGGTCTTCCGCGCCTGTTTGGAGGCCAAGTCCTTGACCTTGTTCTTTGGCCGGCTTCGAAGGGAATGTGCCGGAGTGGTGTGCGAAGCAGGAATAGGAATTTCCTCGATCGGAGGTTGGCCCGGGGGACGAAATATGGTATGAACGGGGGTCGTAGCGAAACTGCCGCTTATGAACAGGTACAAAAAAAAAAAAAACGTAAACGTTATAACGCGGCTACCTTTCCTCCAAATTATTATTACGCAACACGGGCGATATCAGGCTACGGTAGGTGTTACGGTGGATGTTACCCCGAAGAGGGAGCAACTCCCCTATGCTGGAATTTCCTCCACCAACCTGCTTCGGCGTGCCGCCTGGCAACCCCTTGACTCAAGAGTACGGGCCTCAACAGTACGACTGATGTGCCACGTTATGTCCCCGGTCCACCAAGAATTGCCCTACGGGCCGCGCCTGAGCCAACGAACAGGCCGTCTTCAGCCGCTCCTTACGCGCACGCAACGCCATGGCTCATCTAGGCTGCCCCGTGCAGCAGCTCTACGGCGCCAGCTCCCATCTGCCTACACTGGAACATTCCCGCCCGATGACGACGACCTCAGGACTATAATGAGGGCTGCCCAACGGACTGCGTAGTGCAGCACTGGTGTAGTCAGGGGTGAATAGCTATGAACATTGGGACCCAGGCTGGGCCCGCAGGCCTATTGGTATGGGCACACTGCCTTCTGCGGCCCTCGCAGCTAGGCTTGGGTATCCCAGAACATATGTATGCTAATAAAGTATTAATTATTAGTAATTAGTAATTAGTAAACACAGTTAGAATAAGGATAGTGTTGCCCGTATATCTGGGCTATGCCTTCCGAAACTTTCAAGTATATGTTAGCTCGAACACGCAGAATTACGAACATGAACAACCATTAACCCACCAAGTTATTGAAGACGAACCTACCCGACGCATGCAAAAATAGGAAATTATTAGTTGACTCACTGGGCAACCTAGTCGAGACTATCAACGATACATATCCAACAATGAGAGCACCAGACAAAACAGAGCAGCGGGCAAAAATTATGCATTAACACTGTACAACAAAAACTTCGTATTATTTCGAGGCCAGTGATCAAGTTGGAACGAAGAAAATCAATGAAATAAAACGAGAATTCATAACACAACCGACAGATCAATATGTCGTTATTCAAGGAACGTCGATGAGAATTAACACCAAAGGCTGCGCTCGATTTTCGGGTATGTATTGTGGTTATATCCTTATCCATGCCCGTTTTTTCCCCACACATCTGTTGTGACAATCTGTCTGAGCGCAGTGATATGACACATCACAACCAACCGTTAATCAATAGTAGGTATGCGGGTTGGGGATTTTCTTTTACTTTGCGTTATATACGCGTACATACACGCGCACACGCAATTGTCGGAGAAATAGCGATATTTACCCTTAATAATGTTTCCGAATTGAGTGCACAGACGGGGCAGAATTTCTTTCTTCCCGATTTTTTTTGGCGACGTCGTCTACAGTTGTGTATATGACGGGATAGTGTTTTACACATTGAAATCACAAATAGTGGGCGTCATTAATTAACGTATGAGGCTTTGTATGCCCACATCTGTGCCGTCGTGGGTGTGAGCCGTGAATTTAATTTACGGAGCCGAATGGGAGTAGCCTCCGCTGCAATCGCAGGTGGCTGCCCTCCATGGCTCTCTAGTTTGAATAGTTAGCTGGGTGTCATGGCGGGGGCTGGGAGAGGAACACAAGAGAAAGGGGGAGAGAATAAACGTGAATGAAATCGAGGAAAGGCTTCGGAGAAGCGTACTCGTTCCAGGAAATCTTGAGCTCGGGCCGCATCGGGCTATAGTGAAAGTGAATTCACCGGTGGCCGCGCCAGGAGAGCAGCTGCTTTCCGCCACATTTTTGGCATAATAAATAAACGTTGAGGACGTACGTGATAAAGCTGTAGGAAAATCGTTTCTTCGTATAGAGCGGCCGTTTTTTTTTTTCTTCTGATTTTCACAAACCGCGTCGTGTATAGAAACATGGGTTTGTCCCGGCAAATCTTCGCTTCGGCTCTTCAGATTTTTTTTGTTAGCTTCACACGAGCGAGGCGCGTGAGAACGGTTTGTTATTGTTTTTCCCTCTCTCCTTCATAACACGTTCGCCTTTGTTTAATCGGTATCAAACGTCGCCCCATACGTATCACCAGAGTCCTTCAATGCTTTTGGAGGACTCTGGTCAGGCATTGAAGGACTCTGGTATCACAAAGCCTCCTTATGAAATGGCGCTAAATCGTCTCGCGACACGAAATTCGCGCCAATTCTTCAATACTGTGACTTTTCTTAGCGCGTGCGACACTCCGCGAATGCTAACTTGACATGCTCACTTCGAACACATCGGCCCTCCTGCGATTAGGCAACGCCGTCGTAACATAGTTTGTACCGTCGGCGTTGTATTTTTTTTTTCGAGAGTTCCGCGACGAATAGTTTTTACAGGCACTACGTTAGCCCTGCTTAATTAAAGTCTCATTTGCGTGTGCTTTCTTCTTTTCCGTGTCGTCAATCTCCGCGGCGTGCACGCGTGCGTCGTGCGCTTTTACGGCTGTCGTAAATTCCAAGACAGGGCGACGGCTCCTTGTATCTTTTGCGGGCTGTGTACGCTAATGAGTGGCATTCTTCTTCCCCCCTTCTTTCTGTCTTCTTTCAGGTGCGTACTTGTTTGATGTGACGTTTAATTATTTCTTAACGCATAGGCCGGGTTACATATTGCAGGCGCGTCACGTAACTTGGACCGAGAATTAGGGCGAGAAAACCTTCGTGGACTTTTTTTAATATGCGGAGCATATCTTGGTAAAATCCTGGCAAAGTTTTTGCGTCGATATTTTGCCTTTGTCCTCTTTATGTGAAGCGGTGATTTACGGCCCGTGGCGAAAGCATGCTTCCGCTATAAAAACAGTTAACGCGTACACGAAGTATGTATATGTAGAAAGAACCATGGTCCAGACTGCTAGCACTGATGGCGCTGCTTATACATGTTAAGAAACGAGGCGAGCTTTTAATAGAGACCGATTTCCGAAATCCATTTTCTCTCTAAGGTGATCAGTGCACCTATTAGGCTTGGGGTTGCATTCAAGACGAATACAAAAAAAAAAAATAACACTTTTAGGAGCGAGAATATTTTGAAAAAAAAAAAGCTTTTTTACTGGCTTTTCGCTGGGTTAATAACTTGTTGATCTTAGCACAATTTCTTTACAACTGTAAATATAGTAATGTATTATTGGACTCAAAAGTAACAGCGGTGATTATCTCCGTAAGATGTGCGGTGATCGTCTGTTGTGCCATCTGCATATAGGATGCAGTGACGCAGGTTGATTGAATTGACAGGATGGTTAATAGGAATAACAACGAATAAAGGACCAAAACGCACCTTTGGGGCACACGTTGGTTAATAAACTCATATCCCGAAAAAGGACGGCTACATAAGTTGACCATTGGTTATTGTAAAAGTCGATTTTCAAAAACGTTAACGGGTGACCCGCTTCCCCAGCGTGCATGAAATGTATTGAAAAGGGTAGCTTGATAAGCGGTGTCGAAGATCTTGGTGATATATCCAAGAAACCAGCCGACATATTAACGTGAGTTAGTAGATTTTTAATAGGATCAATTAAGGAAATTGGGGAGGCTGCTTGTCCAACTGACTAAGCGAAACCTAATTGGGAGGGTACAAGGATATTGAATTTGTAAAAATGATTGCCTAACCGACCTACAAATATTTTTTTCAGGAAGTTTGCTGAGAGTAGAAAGAACATGAAGTGGTCGGTAAATGCAAATTAGTTTTGTTTTCTTCATTGCCTTTTACAACGTTTTTCAGATGCACGATCGAGGATGTTTCGCATAATGTAGTCACCCAACGTGTAGTCTCCGCGCGTTCCCCCCCTCCTCCTCCTTTTCCCCAAACACTCAGTAACCAATAACCTGTCGGAGTGGCGGCAACTAAACCATCCTAGTGTCATATTGTTCATAATGTAGGAATTACCAAAAACTACTCGCTAAAAATATCCCGGAGCATCTGATATTGTGACGTTTTTGTAGCGTAAGCTACACTGGCCGAGGTTGAGTGGTTTCGCGTGTGCCGTAAAGGGCCGTTCTGCGCAAGCGCAAGCAGCATTGGATTGGTTTGGATCGGATCGGATCGGCTTGGATTGTATTTGATTTGGATTGGATTGGTTTGTATTAAATTGGATTGTGTAGGATTGAAATCCAATCTAATTGGAGTACGGGTGCTGAACCTTAGCTCACGCTACGTATACCCTGACATAGCCGAGCTAAGCCACTGCTAATTTTTTTTGTTAAGTAATTAGTATAATATAAAATTGACTACTCAATGAATGTACGCCGAAACGTGGTTAAGATCATCAAAACATAGACGAATGCAACAGTTGCCGAGAAGGTTTCGGAAGATTTTTGAAACCTTCAAGGAGGGTGCTGCATATTGAAATGACGTACCATCTGATTCAGCGCGCCATTTCAAGCGTCGCACTGTTCGGCACACTCCGTTCGTGCGCTGGGAGTCTCAGTGCCGCGTTGCCCGCCGCACTTGCATTTTCCGATATTTCCATCAAGCGCCACGAATTCTCACCCGTTCAAGGAACTCGCGCGTATACTCTTTCCGTCATTCGGCACATTTTTCGATGTTCTACAAGTTACAACTTTGCAGTTGAATATTTCCGGTAGACTCACTCGATCAAAAGGCGATTATTTTCGGCACTAGAATTGTAATCGTTGTCCAAGGTGCACGCAACACGCTGTGTAACCAGTCTGCGCGCAAAAAAAAAAAAAGAAAGAAAATGCACCGCACACCGGTTTGTGCCGAAGGTTGCTGGATGATGGATGATACTTGCTTCGGCACTGGCGACTGCAAGCCTGTTCTTGGGGTGTATCATTAATTTCCGCCACAGTGAGGGGTGTCTCGAGTTCAATTTTTATGCAGTCGGCATTTTTGGGCACGTAATATATATTCCCTTCAGAGGAGGCCTCCTACGAAATAATTCTGCGGGGAACTGGGGTTCATGCGTGTTGTCTCAGCGTCTGATTAATTATTTAACTAATAGTTGGCAGCCAGCTTCAAGGAATTCATGCGTAAGCATTCTTTGCGGGGCACCGAAACGCTAACAATGTGGAATTCCTTGTATCTGCGCAGAAGTTCGTTATTGGGGAAGTTAAATCATTTATTCGTTACCATACTAAGAGAAAAAAATAGAAAACAAGAAGTGAAAATTTTGCAACCAAGTGAAACGAAAAGTCGTTCAGCGTGGCTCTTGATAGCCACATAACCTTCGTCCGTCCCAGCAGGAAACTAAAAGCAACAAAAATATGTGAAAAGTTTGAAAACGAAACAAAAGGAATAAATGAAATGGCAAAGGTCTGTCTGGTCCATCGCCCTTGTGCAATTAACTAAAAAAATCCCGGGCCATTTCCACTAACGGGAAACCTGATGACGGACGAAGCACGCAGTGTGTAAGTGTATTCTTGGCAACGGGGTATTTTTGCCAACGGAGATGAAACCGTTGGGGGGTGCAGATATACAGCTTTGCTGTAAAAGTCTCTTGTCTTAGAGGCACGAAGCGTTACAGCGCGAGGCGTAAACGAGTTTCCCGGTGTTTTAGTACCGTGACTACATGAGACGAACCACGATTACGACGACGACGACAGGAGACGCCAACAACAGCCCCAGCCCCTAAGGGGCTTCGCCACTCAAAAAAAAAACAGCAAAAAAAAAAAAAAAACACGACGCTGTCTGGATTGTCTGGTTCCTTCGATGCCACCAAGGGAGCGTAACGTTGGTGAAACGGAAAAGCGTTTACTAATGGGTAATTTCGCTAGCTTTTTCTGTGTCGTTGTCATAGGTCGGCAAAACAGAAAGAACTCACTCAAACTCAATCACAATTTTTTTCATTCACGCTGTACTCAATCAAACTCAGACTCAAAAACTTCGTCTGTTTACAAAATCACTCGTACTCACTCATCAAATACTCATTTGTAATCGTACTCACTTGTACTCAAACTCATTTGTCCTCACGAGTATTCGTACTCAATCTGTACTCATGATTACTCACTCTGTACTCATGAGTACTCACTATGTACTCATGAGTACTCAATGAGTACTACTGCTCATGAGTACTACTCATTTTTCACTCATGAGTACTACTCATTCTGCACTCATGAGTACTACTCATTCTGCACTCATGAGTACTCATGAGTACTCAATTTGTATTACCTGAGCACGAGGTCGCGGGTTCGATTCCCGGCCGCGGCGGCCGCTTTTCTGATGGAGGCGAAAAGCAAAAACGCCCGTGTGTACGAGATTTCGGCGCACGATAAAGATCCCCAGGTGGTCAAAATTAATCCGGAGCCCTCCACTACGGCGCGCCTCATCGCCTGCGTTGCGTCGGCGCGTTAAACCCTACAATCAATCAATCAATTTGTATTACTCACGAATAATCAACTTATCTGCACTGTTAGCTAGGTCGTAGCTCGAATGAAAGACTAAGAAGAAAAAATAAATTGTTTAATTGATTAGAAAAACACAGGTTACATATAAATCAGGACAGAGGAAGAAAACGTCTGACGCGGTGCACTGTCGTTGGGCGACTTACTGCGCGAAGGCAAGTACATGTGAGAAAGCGAAACAGAACGTAAGCACTCGCGTTGCGTCTGGCGTCTCCTCTTGTTCTCAGGCCGGGTCGGGCTCAGGGGAGCTCGGGGGTTGTCGGTGCAGCCGTGGCCGTAAACTGCGTTTTTCTGTGTGTCTTAGGGTGGCAGCTTTTGTCGTCCGTTTTCTTGTTTGCACTACTGTACTCAGGAGTGCATATACTCAAGAGTGCAAGCACTCGCAAAAACAGTATATTCATGAGTATTGTACTCACGAGTGCTGTGTACTCACGAGTGCTGTGTACTCATGAGTGCTGTGTACTCATGAGTACTCATATTCATTAGTACTCAAACTCATGAGTACTCATACTCATGAATACTGTACTCATGAGTATTCATACTCATGAGTAGTGTACTAGTGGACTTACCCCTGTACTCACTCGTCATCGTACTCACTGTTTTTTTCTGGGTGTGTGATCACTCACCATCGTACTCACTCGTGAGTTTGAGTACAAATGAGTGTACTCACGAGTGAGTACGCCGACCTATGGTCGTTGTGTCGCCTTTCTTCTGTATTTATTTGCTGTCGAGCCATATGAACGCAACTACAAATGCAGCGCGATAAGCAAAAGAGAGAAAAAAATTACTCCTTGCTGTGGTCTCCGGGGGGGTTGAGATGATGACTCGCTGAAGTATGGTCGTTTTATTGTGCAGCTGCAGCAATTCTGAGCCGCAGCTATATGTCCATGTCTAACGGCGCCCACAAATCCGGACTTTGGTGTGTTATCTCGTATTCCTGTAATTTCGGGTAGTGCATGCAGAAAGCAGCGCGGCGCGGCAGCATGCCGTTTCTGCTCCTGCACGTGTGTACAGGAGGGTGAACTCTAGCCTATAGAGAGATCCGAAGAATTAACGGCTCTGAGGACGAGATTCTCTGTTCTCTCACGCGATTTCCGAACCACAATCGCGAGCGGGGGGTTTTACGACTCACGTTCTCGCGTGCTCCTTCCCAAGCCGTTTCCTTTTGTTCCTTTGGAATGATATAGCGATGGTTACACGGCGGGTCACGTGATACTGAAACGCGCGCTCTCGTGCATATGCAAGGGGCTTATAAATATATCCGCGCGGAACTTGAAAGGGGTTTGCCGCCGGCGGGCCACCGTGCACACATCCGGCGTCAGTCAGACGTCACATCTTCATTCGCGTGTATAGCCTTCTCCGCTTTAGAGGCCCTTCTTCTCTGCGCCGACTCGTTAGCGGGCCTTCTCGCTATACACGCTTCATCTCCTTCCGCGTTTCTTCTTCATCTGCCTCCTTAATTGGCTCTGTCTCTCTCTCTCTCTCTCTCTCTCTCTCTCTCTCTCTCTCTCTGTGTGCCTTAATAAGAAAACCCTTCCCCCTCAAGGAGCGAGCCTTCTTAAGCTAGACACGACGAGGGCTGCGACGGCCTCCTAGTTTTCGCATTCGCCGTTAATTCCTTTTTGACGAACCCCTTCTCTTTTGTACGCACTGTTTTGTTTTGGGTTCTTCCGTTCTCAGACGACGGCACGGGCTGTGTAGAAGTCGTTTGTCACTGACGGGGGGTGGGCGCGTAGCGACGCGCAAACTTCTTCCGCCTCCCTCTCTCTCCCTCTCTCTTATTTCTGCTCTTTCTCCTCTTGTTTGCTTCTTCGCTGCAGCCGTCTGAGCCTCCGTTGAATCCCCTTGATCCACCGCTGTCTCTCTCCAGGCTCCCTCTAGCTGCTGTTTCCCCTTTTGGGTCCTCCCGACGTAGGGTGGGCTCTTCCGCGCTGCCACAGCCTTGGAGATAACGTTGCCTGCTACAGCCTACGTCGCTCTATCCGCACCTCCTTCCGGCCACCCTGTATTTCTTTCTTTCTTTTCGCTCCCGGTCACTGTGCGTTTTGTGTGTATCCGCGAGAGTGTTTACATCCGCCGCCAGGGTTTATGCTGACGGGGCGACGACGGGTCCGTCCGCGAGAGCCGCTCCTGTTTCTCCGTTTTCATACGCTAGACCCCTGTGTTGTTGCTGTTGCTTTGCTGCTCTTCTTAAAACGTCCTGGCTCGTGCGGCGGCGTGGCTTGCCGGCTGCGCCGCACGCACTTGCGTGTATGCACCGATTTCCTTTCGTTCCACGGGGCTATATCGGGATTTGAGCGGGTGATATAGCGTCTGTATCTCGAAAGGTGTACCCGCCCCTTTGCGCGTGCACGCACTGATTGGTATAGAAGCCGACGCAAGCGGTTTTTTTTGTTTTTTTTTAACACTTTTATTCGCGATTCACGAAGATTTCATTTATATCCGTCACGAACATGACGCCAGTACAACGAAGCGAGCGGCCTGTAAAGGGTGCACCCCTGCACACGGGGTCTTGTTGCGGGGAAGCAACCTTTAGTGCTATGGAGTACGTTACACTTAGGGTTGTTCGTTTTCGGGTTCTATATTTTACACGAAAGTGTTTTATTCCGGGACACACCAAGATTTCACTGACGTCATATCCGCCACGGAAATGACGCCAAGTAAACCTTTGCCGAAGCGATCCGCCGGCAGGACGTCGCTCGCCAAGACAGCCGCCGACCCGCAAATCATGCTTAGCTGCAGAGTTCGCTGCATATTCCACTTTTGTGTTTTACCGATTCATGTGACAGAGGAATCAATCACAGTTTTTTTTTATTATTATTATTGGCTAGTGCGGTTGATGTGTGTTCTGCGCTGTGCTGTGGAGCGTATGCTCCCTGCTCTACGCACAACTCCGCGTTAGGCAGCAAGTTCCCCTTCAGCGGTCAGCCTTGCCTCCGTGAAGCTACTACGCAACCAGTGTTCTGGTACTCAAGCGACCTGGCTTAGCCTTCGCGGTGTAACTTGTCTATACAGATTGCAGTTTGGCTTACATCGCTGTGTATGCATGACGGTAGGAAGCAAACGGAAGACTGCGAAGTGCAGCCTCAAACCATCCACCATGGCGTGGCAGTAAAAATGGGCGTGTACCCTGCTCCTGTGACCTGAAGCTGTCGCTCGAATGCCTTCAGGTTCGTTGATTTCTCCCTGAGGGAAAGACTTTTACCTTCACGTACACTTTTTTGCTATTTGAGAAATCACACTCCGTTATTTTCTTTTTGTCTTGGCTACTGGGCCGGTTGGCGTACCTTCGCTGCAGAAATATGGCTCATTGTGTTGGGAGCGAAAAATACGAATTCCTGTCTTGCGTACTCGATTTTGCGCTGCCCCTACCGAGATGTTCAAGCCATAAAAACGCTCCCGAAATGCCGATTCTCTTGTAGTCAGTTGTACGTTTCCGTGTATAGGGTGTCATTCACTAAAAAGTGACCAGCTCAGCCCCGCTGGAACTTCTCTGCATGCTCACGGGAGGGCGCCACCTACGCCTGCCTGGCACACGTAAGACGTGGGGTCACACGAATGGAGTGCGCGGCCACCAAAACAACAAGCATCGTTATTATTACCGCTGTACAGCTCGGGCAGCAGCAGACTGTGGCCGGAGTCCTTGAAATGTCGCCGACATCGTTTTTTTTTTTCTTTATTTTCTCGCCGTGCGCGGCGTTTCCTATGTCAGTAGCGTCAGAGTTAAATTTATCCCGCGGGGGTCGGGAGCGTGCTATGTCATTGCCTAATGTTACCTAACAGGGCCTAACCGTCAGAGCTTCCCACGCCACGTCTGGCTCTGCGCCAAATCGTATCTGGCGCGGTCGTTTCCGGGCCCGCGTATAGACACGCTGAGAATGCGGGGAGCTACTTCGTAATCGACCCTGAAAATCAGGACTTCTTGTATGCATTGGGTTAGCCTAAAATAGCGTGCAAGCGTGTAAAAATGTAAAGGAGGGGGTAATATCTCCTAAATAACGTTTTTGTTCTTAAAAAATGTCGGTAAATTCGTTCAGTGGCAGCTATAGTTTAATTTTTTTGGTTTCACGAATACAGGCAGCTAGCACTATACGGGTCGGTATTCAAAATTTATTGCCTGCAACAGGTGGAAATTTTGATGGGAGTCTGTTTACTCCGATACATTTGTGCCGTCGGTGCAAATACGTGTGCGCATTCGGAATTCACGGGCGACAATCGAGTGCACTTTATGTTACCGTTGCCGCCGCCCGCACAAGGAATCAGTTTCAGCGAGAGTGATCGGGCCAGCGTTTGAAGCTTTTCCTTGTCATTTCATTCCTTAATACGACAGGACAATAACCCAACGCATCCTCAGATAGTGACACTGTACATGCCAGGACATTTTCGAGCACGACAGCGGGAGGCCCAAATGAAACTATAGTGTCACTCGATAAGTTTACAGAGTATCGGCACTCTTTTCTCCTATTGGTCCGTGCCGCCGCCCTGATCATTGATCAGTTCGCATCACGTGACGGTTGTTAACGCTGCGACGGTTCATGGTCACCGCCACAAACTACTCCACAAAACCAACCTAAAAGCTTTTGCGTTGTAATAATAATAATAATAATAATAATAATAATAATAATAATAATAATAATAATAATAACCAACTTGTCTTTGCGCCCTCTTTGGGTAGCCACCGCATTACCCTGATGGTCCAGCGGTTGTCATATCTCTGCGTTACGTGTCAGCCCAAGTCCACTTCACTATCTTAATGTGAGCCCTATCTGCCGGGCGAGTTTTTCCCTGATATGGTGTGAAGTACAAATAGAATAAATAAAATAAAATAAGGAGCACTAATATTCCCCTCGGTGTTGCATTAGTTGAATGAAACCAACACGGTGAACTGCTTTCTGGGATATTTCTTGGGCGGTGCCGTAGCGTCATGACGCGCCGGTAAATATTCCGTCCCCACGGTCTGCGTCGTGCAAAAAGAACGGTCAGAGATTTGGCGTGACCTCTTTCACTGCCGAAGCTCTTAATGCGTTCTCCAGGGCATCAATCATTCGCGGGTGTGAGACTGCGGAACTCCCGCCGTCGTTGCTGTCGGGAGATGACAGGCGATGTGTCACGTATACGACGCGAAATTCACGCAGACACGCACGTACGCGCTCGCACAGACTGTGTGCGACGGAAATTAGGCTTGAGATGCTCGGCTGCGTATATTCAGTCGCTTTTTTTTTTTCGCATTTCGTACATGCGTGGGAAAGATACGAAATAAAATTTTCTCGGAGCGCTTAAGTGCTTGCTTACGTGACTTCAATGAGAAAGCACCATGACTTCGTTTGCAATAAAGACTTGTGTACCGCGACATCGTGTTTGCGTACGTGAGTTGGGAGACGGTAGCGACACTCTTGGCGTATAGCACCGATGGGTTCCTGGCGTTTGGCATCTGCTCGCTGCGTTGCGCGCCTCCTGGCCTTCAGTCTCGCTGGCGTACTTGCGTAGCGGACCGCGCTTAGCCGACGCAGAAACTGGCGTGACGGCTCGAACACCAGCGTCTATCCCCGTCCCACTAGGTGTGCTGTGGAGCCACGAAGGACTCGCGCTATACGTCGCTTTGAATGCACGCTCTAGGCACATCCAAGTCTATATAGCTCAGAAACCGAGACAGCTTCGGGTTCGGTCCCCGCGCAGACAGAAACGTGCCAACGTTGTTTTCAAAGCCGTTCACTTAGTTTGTTTGCAGAATCCTCCTCGAGAAGTTTGAGGTCGATTAGAGCCTTTTGGATGTGGTTTTATAACTCAATCCGCTTCGCCCACTTTTGGTGCCATCACTCGGTGACCCTGCCTATGACGCTGGATAAAAAAAAAAAAAACGAGGTGGAAAGACCGCCAAGAACGGGGAAGAAAATGCGGGGCGAAGACCGAGAAGGTCGCATAGTCGACGCTCGGCAAGAGCAACGAACGCGCACGTGCGCGAACTTTTTTAAAAAAGAAGGGGGGCATCGAGGTTGTTGCGGTGCCGTGCCGTCATTGTCTCCCTCTCTTTCTTTTCCGAGTTTCCTCCAGTGCAAGTTACATTTCTCTCTTTTTTGTCGTACTGCTGCGTTTCACGCTGGGACGTAGTATACGCACGCTGCGCATCCTGGTATACATACTCCGTCGCGGCAGCTGGGATCACGCCGGAGCCATGACCTCCTGCGAGTGCGAAAGAGCTCGAAGGAAGAAATGGAGGAGTACATAAGGAAAAGAGAGGCACTGGCTGGCCACAGACTTCGTTATTGTTATTATTATCGTCATCTCTTTTTGAAACCCGGAGCACGCCGCGCGGTCCTCTTGCAGTCATGCCGGTCAGGATCGAGGAACTCATTTTTGGTCGCTTCAAAATTTTCGCCACAGCGTGCACCGCCGTCCTGCTAAGTGTGGTGGTCGTTTCCCGGCGACGCCGCGTGGTATTCGTACACAGCTTTGGCGGCGGGGTAATACGTCTCTGCGCGCTGGAGAATGAATCGTCGTTCCTTGCCCTCTGCAGCTTCCACCTGGCCCCCCGTTTAAAGAAGACGAGGAAGAAGAGGAGGAGGGGGGCAAGGCAGCTGGAAGGGGTCCCCGCGGCCATTCTTCTCGGCGCCGTGCGAGCGTATACCGTATAAGGTATACGCCTCGAGCTTTGCGATCGCTGCGCCGCCTGCCGCCGCTTCTCCGCGGCGTTGACGGGATTTGCGCTGCGTGACTGATAGGGGCTCGTGCAGTGTTTGGTTCTATTTCGCTTCTTTTCGCCTTTCCGCGCCCTAACAAAACTTGTTATGGTGACGACTATAGGCAAAGAGTACGTTTAGGTCACTTAAAAAGCAGCTGCGTCTTCGTAGAGTACGCGATCGCCTGCAAGAGCTACCCGGGGACGCGGTTCTGCGCGCTTCGTCGCCGCTGTTCCGGCCGTCGGCGACGGCAGCAACATATCACCCATGTCACGTCCAAAACATCAGGCACAAATGAATTCTACTGACGCCTCGTTTAGACCTGATACTGGCAGAATGAGAGGTTGGCTTCATTTTGCAGCGTGGACAACGCATGCGGCTTCGTTTCGCATATATACGCCGCAGAAAAATATGTTTCGGGGATGTAATTACCCAATCCCGGAAAGTAACTTATGAGAATATAAACCATGCGAAAATGTAAAGATATTCCAAGCCTGTGCGTCGTTAAATTTGCGCCCACACAAGCCATATAGCAAGAACCAAGGAAAATGAAACCACATAAAAATAAATGCTGTGCCAATGCGGAATTTAGAAACGTAATAGCTCTAACGGAAATGAAAAAAAAAAAAAAACAGTGCAGCTTCTGGCATGCTAAAACGTTCGTCTAAACTTAAGCCAGGTATGTTTCACTAGACCAACTATACGCGAAATGCACTGCTATTTCGCGAGAAATCGGTGGGGGGGGGGGGGGGGGGGGTGAGGAGGGGGACGCCGTGTACAAATGCGGAGCGGAATCAAGCAATGAACGTTTTAGTAATCCCCCACATAAATCTCGCGTTCACTTTCTTTTTGTTTTTCTACTTCAACGAAGAGCTGATCGTACGACGGACGCATTTTTGGAAGTATACGCTGTTCAACAAGCGATGAAATGTGTCGTTGGAAGAGTGTGGTATGTGATAAGTCCCTCTGATTTCAGTTTCTGGTTTATTCTGCAGGCTCCCTGTGCCATATGACGATATTTCGAAGAAGCATTTAGTCGCGGACGCGGATTATATTGTAAGCCCGTCTCCGCGCTGCTCGCAGACGATATATGTAGCAAATGAAGGTCTGCGGGCGCGCACCTCACGACAAGACGACTCTGTCGTGCGCTGATCCCCGAGTATAATTATGCATTGTCCGTCGTACTTTTGTTGAATATTCCCGAAATTAACACAGACTGGCTTGTAAATGGTGGTGATCAATTTCTGAGGTATAATATTGGCAAACGTAACTGGTGTGCTGTCAGGTATGAGTGCTCCGCTGATTATGTAAGCGCACAAAACCGATTTAAATCGTAGTGCATAGCCGTAGCATGAACATATGAGGAACCGGTGGTTACGGAGACACGGCTAGTAAATTCAGGTCAGTGTAACTACAATCGGCTCCATCAAACGCCGGTTCCGCGACGCTGGCCTGTGACACACACCTGGCGCTTATACAGACCGAAAATGCCGCACTAAGATCGCGTCGGAAACATTTACACTCTCGTAAACACACCCAATTTGCGAACAGAGTGACTGCTCCACACACACATGAATTTCAAACGCCCACAAACGGTAAATCTCAGTCGTGAACGTGCCGCAAAAGCAGCGGTGGCACTGGGGAGCGGGGCGCGGACTCCCGCGCCTGCTTTCGAAACGGGCCGCTAGGGGGATTTCAGTGGCGCCCCTACAGGCCGCGCTCGAGGCGTATAACGCTGGGACTCGCGCTCGCGGTGTGCAGCTGTCGCTGCTTCCGGCAACACCGCCCATGTGGGGCCAAGGCCCTGAAAGGAGGCTTTGCCTCAGACACGCAGCTCTCTAGCCGGGTTAGGTTGAGCTACGAGGTTGCGTCTGCGAGTTAAGTCAAGTCAACTTGATTTCATGAATTAATACAGCGATATTGTTGGGAGAAGTTGATGTGCAGAGGAAGTCGCGAAGTTAGAAACAGTGCGTGCGGAGGCACGTTTAGTATAACACTAACGCAACAAGCGGTGGAAGCACTTTGTACGAAGCAGACAAAGCGTGCTTACCAATGTCTCAAAACGAGGCGAGAAAATTCAGTTGTAGCATCACGTGGCGTAGTGAACAGAAGACGGGGAAAATAACGCGGTAAAATGAGCAACAGGAGGTGATGACAAAGTTTAGCGATTATAAAGCAGTGAAGGCAACTCGTTTCTTAAATCAGTTTGTGAAATGACTGTAATGCGGAGCACGACTTCATTTCAGTGGGGAGGCTGTTCGAGACTGATAGACCTGTAAATTTTAGCTTTATTCTTTGCAGTAAATTTTACAGTGAAACAGGTGGTTGGGCGAGTAGCCAATGGGTACAAATTTAATGAGGAACGGAATGCGTGCACTACAGTGTTGTTGGCTTTGTTTGCAGCTGATGGACTGATTGACGGTTGAATGCTGATGTGCGCCAACAGTGTGGTAGTTTCAACAATATCGGAGAGAGAGAGATTTAATTAAGTGCACAAACTCCCAAGAACGCTCTCTCTCTGATGCCACCTGCGGTTGCCACCAAAGAATGCAAAACTGGGAGGGGGGCCTGTTCGGTATTCGCCTACGGCCGAAACACCCCCTCCCCTGCACCGTTATAACTGGGTGATCTTTGACCTCTATGTGAACGACCCGCAACCACCGTAGTGAGAAGAACAGGAATGCCGTGCAACGTGCAACGGCACGTCGAGAGCTAATAAAGACCTGGCGATGGAGCACCTTCCGCCTACCCACGTGTCCGCTGCACGGTTCCGACCCACTGAGGCTTTTTGGACCTAACTGTTGTATCTGCATTCCTCAATCAATCAATCAATCAATCAATCAATCAATCAATCAATCAATCAATCAATCAATCAATCAATCAATCAATCAATCAATCAATCAATCATCAAATCAATCAATCAATCAATCAATCAATCAATCGTCTCATTGAAAGTTTTTTCACGCATCCCTTTTCGGAACGGAGTCAAAGGAGCCAGATTGAAACGGAGGCAGCTGGCGTCGGACTCCCGAGCGACTCCTTCTGCATGCTTCGGAGGAGTGGTAGTACAACTCTCGGGCGCATCTGTTCAGCCGGACCACGAAAGCATATCTCGCAAGCGGTGACCGCTTTATGCGCCCTCTGCCGCGGGACCGGGAGAGGCGTCGCATCCTAAAGCGACCACTCCCGGATCGTGTGTGCTGCTCTTATTCTTCCTCGAAGAGCTTTTATTTCTCCTTCTTGGTACAGCTCTTTCAACGCTGGCCGCCGACCCTGGGTCGCCCTTTGTGCATAGCGCGGGCGCGCCGCCGCCGCCGACCTTCTCGGAGGTCTCGTCCTGTGTCGTTCTGCCGTTTTATCTCGGCGTCTCTTTTCCCCCACAAGTCCTGCTGGTGCCCCTTTGTCGCGTCCTCTCTGCCCGTGCCGCCCTTGTCAAGGGAACGTCGCCGCCCCAGGTCGCATGCGTTGAAAGCACCGCAACTGCTGCGATGACGGCAACGGCTTTATTGTTTGTTTAAACGCCCGGGTCGTGTTTTTTTCCTTCTGTTTCTTCCGGCAGTTAGTCTTTTCCATCACCATCATCATTATTATTTGCAGTAGGCACAGGCGCTGCACGGCCCGGGAGTTATAACGGGAAGCGACATGCGCTGCGCGTAATGCCTAATTGGCGTAATAGCCTTTCCCGCGCCGTTGCCCGTAATTGCGGCAGTTTCGGCTGGCCACTCGTGGCCGTGACTTTTTGTGTCTACGCGTATATGTAAGCGTAAATAAGCGCGTCCTTTCGTAGTGTCTTTTCCTCTTTTTTTTTTTTTTGTTTCCCCCTGTCTTCATTTTGTCTCTCGTTTTGTTTGGAAAAGAGGAAGGCGAGAACAGCGTCGGCACCGGTGGTAGCCGTAACAGACGCCCGCGAGTAATGGGTGTGGTGTGTTCTCACGCTATTGCAATTTACCTCGATGGGCCGCCGCTTGGCCCTGTAGCTGTTCGCACTGCTGTCTCAAAAAGGGGGAAAAGACATTGCTGTGTACCGCCAGTTTCGATGGGCGGAGATTTTTGGTGTACGTAGCGTCGCACGCGTTTTCAATTACGTTAAACTTGATGTATACGCACCAATAAAGCGCAAGCTGGTTCTCGAGCAGAGAGCGTAGCTAGCGGACGAGTGTTGGTGCGGAGGAAAGAGCGAAGGTGGAATTATGCAAGAAAAGCATGCGAGGGCGATTAAACGGGCGAAACGCCGGTTAAATGAGTGAAAATGTCATTTCAGTATTTTGGATGAAGCTCGAATACTGAGCTTCGCTTCGTCGTTTCTGTGTGCCTCACTGTGCGCCGTCGCTTGCATTATTAGCCTCGTCGGAGTCCCTAGTCGTTATTCGCAGTTTAGGAAACTCTACAAACGACCTCGAAAAGCCTGCTGCTTTTTCTCTGACCCAACGACGCGGTAGTTAGGCTAGCGTGAAGGTATATCAGAGCAGGACGAATGAACGTTTATTCCATTAAAAAAATCTTCACTTCGTCTTTCTTTTTTATTGTAACAACCGTTATTCGAGACATTGGGGGGGGGGGGGATGCGGAGAGAATACGTAAATTCTATGAGATACGAAAATTCCCTGTCGCTCTGACCTCTCTCTCTCTCCCGTTCACACGCATGCACACACACACGCGATACACCACGCAGGTGACAAAAGTCGCGGAACAGTCGCTGCTGATTAAAAAAATTATTACAGCTGTAGAACTGCCAACCCACTTTATTGGTTTCTCCGAAATGTTCATATAGGAGTAAAACGACCGGCGCACCTTGATAGAGCATTTCGTTCCCTGATCGTTGCACGAGGCACTTTTCGATCAGTCATGAGGTACTTCGCTCTATAGGAAGCGCCATTATTCGGTAACGTCCCTTAACGAAGACATGCAGCGCGTCGGATGCGCGTACTGCGCGCGATAACAATTGACTTCCTGTTCCCGTCTGCGCGTTCAACCGCGGACGCGTTTGTCCGCATGAGCGCGCGTGGGTTCAGACCGCCGAGCTGCAGACGACAGCGAAAGGGCCCCGCTGCTCGGTGTGCCCCTTTTTTTCTCGCCTGCTACGCTACCTCTCGTGCTAACCAGGGACGCCTTGTGCTCCAAACTTCGTACGTTGCTCCAATTCCTTTTCTTCGTTTGATTGGATAGCATTTCAAGGGCCGTGTGGGCTGGGCAGTACCTAGTGGGACATCGGAGTTGCTGCGGAAGAAGACTAGAACACTAGAAGAGTAGCCTCGCGAGGGAGTTTTTTTGCGGGGCTGCTAAATGTTCTGAACGCTAATTTTAGTTTGACTTGATCGCTGAATTCACGTTCAGGTGTATCCGTTTGCAACAAGAACGTATGTCGTTAGCTGATGACCTGTCTTCAGTCACCTGTAAATGCAGTTTGGTTCATCTGCCTCCCCCCCACCCTCTCCGCAAGATTTGCGGTCTCTTTTACTAGTCATTTTCGACTGCCCAAAACTGCTCCGTGTTTCGTTGGCCCGTGGAATTTCTATTGTGAAAGCAGTGCCGGAGACCTAGGAAAATGGGTGTAATGACGGCCCACCACCCTTATCACACCTATACTGCACCTTTTTTTGTTTTCCTTTTTTTTGGGGGGGGGGGGGGGGAGGGAGGGGGGGGGGGGGTAAAAAGTTTCCTGTGTGCTCAGAACTGCTCAGGGCAGACATCTAAAATAGGCCATTGCTCGTCATGCCGTCCCGGGAAACTAAGTGGGAGCAGTTTGAAACGAAAACAAAAAAAAAAAAGTCGCTCGCAGATGGTGAGTTAGGGTGCTTCGCGGAGTGAAAACGTGAGAGCAGCGTATATACTGATCCTGCGTGAGCGCTCGTTCGCAACGGTCCGAATATCTTCTCGACGTAAATCACACACAAGCAAGCGGAACGTTTGGCTGCCAATGCGAAGGCCACCGCATTGATTCGCTTTACGAGGTCCCGTCGGCACCGAGCCCATTTTTCCTCAAAGTTGCGCACTCCGTGACGTACCGCGTCATTTCATTAAGCGCGGAATAACGGAAGTGGCGTCACTTTTTGTGCCCTGTCCTCGTGTGTAGAAAGTAGTGGATTCGTTCGCAATAATGGATGTCGTCCTTCGGGGGTGGTGTTGCGGCATGCACGCGCGCAGTCTTTCAAAGTCCGTACAGTAGTGGTGCTACAGTGGAGAGACGCTACAAAGACACCGTCGCACCGTAACAAGGCACTTCCGTTTCCTGTCCTTGGACAGGTAGTACGCTGTGTCGGTCGTCTGCTGCACGCCACGTTGAGCAGACGAACAACGGACGTCTCCTCTCACTATTGCCGGCTGTTCGCGCGCGAAGCAGTTTCGGTTTTTGTTTTGGTGCCAAGGTCGCCGCGCGCGGGTTGGCCGAGCTCTGCTCTTTTCACGCACTCCGGCCACGTCGGCGGCGCGTGGTTTGAAAGGCGCGCGGGTTGGGGGTCACCGCGCACGGCATCGCTTGCGTTGGCGCGTGTCCCAGCGTGTGTGTGCGTGCGTCGCGGTCAGGGAGGCGAGCCAGTGTTTGGGGACGTCGTTTCGGCACGGTATCCTAAGGGCCTCGGGTGATCTGATAGCTGCGATACATTTCTAGCTGTTGTTTTCCGTCCTTCCGGCAGTTGCAGGATGAAGTGTGGTTCCGGATCAGTACTTCCCGGGGGCTTTTGAAGACGACCGATGAGACGACTGTCGTTACGTTGTTCGGTGTTAGATCAACTCTGCTACAGCCGAGTATGCGCGGCTATAGGAGGCGTGTTGTAGCTGGGCTGATGGTTGGTTCATCTGGTCTTAAATGTCTCAAGCCGCAGAGTTCGCGGAGGAGCGAAGTATTGGGGAATGCCAGCTGCAGCCTTGTGTCAGCACTGCACGGAGTCACTGAAGGCAGTCGCATTTTTCTAGGTGTCATTTTGGACGCAAAGTGCGCCCCGCCCCTTTTCTTCAACTCTCCATGCATTGCTCTGGATTATTCCTCCTCTAGGGCACATCCTATGCTAATAAAAGAGGGCACCGGCCTCCAGCTGGTCGTTCAACTCATTAAAATACGGCAACTTCTTGTTTTTGAATGACGCGGGCGAAACTGCGTGCTTTCCCCGTCGCCAAGAAAATGCGTACACTTTTGCAGCCCTCGCTCCTTCGACGGCAGTGCCTTTATTCTGACGCTATACCGACGCCAGTGCCGCCGCATTTGTACGAAGTCACGAGGTTCTCGGTGACCCTCGCTGTCCCAAACTTCCGTGAAGCCCATGTTCGAGGGTGAAATTACGCCGAAATTCGCTTCGGCCGCAGTGGGTGCTCCTGTGCCAATCAGTGCGTCGACGGAAGGAAGTATGGTGAGTGTCAGACATGTGTAATCGTGCTTGCCTTAGCAAATTGCGCGGCGCGCGACGTGACAGTGACTTTATTTATTTATTTATTTATTTATTTATTTATTTATTTATTTATTTATTTATTTATTTATTTATTTATTTATTTATTTATTTATTTATTTATTTATTTATTTATTTATTTATTTATTTATTTATTTATTTATTTATTTATTTATTTATTTATTTATTTATTTATTTATTTATTATACCTTACAGGCCCATTGAAGAGCATTGAGTAAGGGGGGTTACATTTTTGAAAGAACATAAAAAATAGTGGGGAAAAAGAAGAAGAGACAAGTACACAATATAGAGTTCGGGTAATCGGCTTACAGACGTAAATGAAACAAGTCATACACGTTTCTAACAGACAATTATCACAAACGCACAGGGTTTTGTGGAATAAAAACATCACAAAAACACAAATACAAGGGGGAAACACCCATAAACAGTAACAATATTATTCTAGCAATTCATCATTACACAATTACGGTCCCAGTTTAAAACGTCACCTACGCGATTTTTAATTATATGGCTTATAATATATATGGGAAGGGAGTATGCATGGCCTCTGACAACAGCTGAAACTCTCATTCTAAAGGACATATCTCAGCACATATTAATCTGTCGCGATGCGGTCTCTCTCTCTCTCTCTCTCTCTCTCTCTGGGCATTGCCGTTCGCAGAGTGGGCGTGTCCGTAGCCACTGTTTGCGTAAATCAAGTACAGAAGACCCTTGTTATACGAAATTCATAAACACCTATAGGGCACTGACTTCTGTTGCTTGGCTGTAATACTGGGTTTCCCCGTAGAGCAAGAGCCTCTGTCAGACCGTAGCCTTTAGCTCTTGCTTCATTTTCCGCAGATTGGAAAGAAGTGAATAAACTTGAACTTGAATTTTGTTCTAAGCGGCACTTCGTTAAAAACGGGTATTATTAACTCTGTGTGCACTGCATCGGGTACCACAAGGCACTTCGAATAGAGCGATTCTGTTACAGCGGAGGTTTACGGTATACATCGGGCGAGAGCATGGGAAGCCACCGCCTTCGACGGGGATCGAATTCACTGCAGTGCGCGTGCGCGAAACGAAGCGGCGCCCGATTGAAATCAGCCGAAGCCGGCCGGCCGAGTCGTGGGGGCGGGGGTGCGTGACCGCATTGTTTCACGTCGTGAACGAGCCCCGGCGTGACGTGCAAGGTCGCGCCCCGCGTGTGTGAGCGCGCAACACGCTCCACGATGCCCAGTTGGCCGCTGCTAATAATGGTGCCAACCAGGATATGTGCTGTTCCAGCGCGCGTAATTATTGCGCGTGCATAATAAGTGGAGGCGCTAACTATATATGGGTGCTTTTGCGTCTGCGCGGGCGGTGGTGGGGTAGCCCGCAGGGATGCGTGTTCAGCGTTGACCCCTGTATAGGTGCCCGGTGAGGCGGCGTGGCCGAATCAATCCGAGCTTATACGTCGCTGATGGCGGAGACGTAGAGCGTCGCTTATCACGGACTTGCTGGGTCGAGCACTGGTTATGGTTTTTTCTCCACGTTCTGTCGAGACGTCTTCCGCCGCTGTCTTCGTATGCGCATGCGTGTGTGTGGCGCGGCAGTTCACTACATGTCATCCGTGCAGGGTCGAGCCAAGTGGGCGTGTGCGCATTCCTGTATGTTCCGTTTTGTAAGCAGCGTGTTCGGGTCATGAATGGAGAAGTGGGCAGCAGGATGCAGTTCTTGATATCCATAGAAATTATCCCGTGAGAAGGAAGCCAGAGCTAATAAAACGTACAAAAACATTAAAAATTTTAAAAGAAGTGACAATACTAATTAACGCTAATATTCAACAATACTAACCCCTCAAATATTTTGTCACAATTTCACAGACACGCAGAAACAAAGTCAGCGGCAAATAACGCGATAATAGCTTTTAGAGCTTTTGTATTTATCATTGTTCTGTAGTGAGTCATTTTCTGCGTAATTATCTTGTTTAATTACCTTTTTACATTTTTTAAACTTTAAAATCAAACTACATTTTCAGTGTATTTAATTTACCCGTTATACCTCGGTGGAACGGGAAGGTTTTCAGTTCATGAGCCCGTCTAATAAAGTTCGCGTATTCTTTAACGCGCAGATATATGCCCCGTAAAACAAGTAACACCTAAGGGGCACTGCGAGGCGGGTTCGATTCCCGGTCGCGGCGGCTGCTTTTCTGGTGGAGGCGAAAAGCGATGACGCCCGTAGGTTCGAGATTTCGGCGCACGTTAAGTGTCCCCAGGTGGAGCACGAAGGGAAATAAAGCTGACTGTTTTATTAAAAAAATCCTGGTGAGAGGAGTCAGGCCTAGCTAATACGCAGGCTGTATATGGTGTCGTAGAGTGTCCTCGCTGTCCTACCATCCATCTTACCTCGATTATGGCACCGATAGCACAACGTGCACAGTTCCCTCGTGGACGCCCCCATGCCTGTTTGAAACTAGCGATACCTGACTGGGCCGGCGGTGGGCGCGGACGCCGTTTTAGGCGCCGTCCTGCTTTTCACGCCACTTAGCCGCGAGCTGAACAGGCAGCAGCGCTGCGCCCACGGAAAACAGCCTGCACGCCCCTGCACCCTTCGTGAAAGAGCCAGGGGAGGGGCGGTATAGCCGGGAAGGAGCCGTCTTTTCTTTTCTATGGCCCGGCAGTGTCAAGGGCTTCTGCGCGCACCGTGTGGTTAGTGCGTGCGCGCACGCAACACCTCTGCACCGCCGCCGCGCTCGAGGACTCGCTACCGTGGACTTGCCGCAGAAAGGATGCGCCTGTGGATCCCGGAACCGAGACCTTGTAGTCTCCTCGACGCCCTCGATGTGTCTCGCTGCAGCATTGTGCCGTGCTCGCGGCGTATGGCCTCTTCATTTTTACTACACGTGTAATACACGTGGTAGCGCTTTTCGGCCGGACGCCGCGAGGCTCTCCTGCCGGCCGGCGTTGACCCGATTCCCCGTGTATAGGCAGGGACGCGAACTTGATGGAGAGCCGCGCGCGTATACGGAGGCCCGCTTGACAGCTGTGTTCTGAAGCGACGTCTTGAGGAGCACAGGGCCAAGGGCTTCCCCCCTGTCCCGTTCTCGAGTCTGGTCAAGCAAGCTTTAATGTTGCTAGTCTTGTCTCGAACCACGATCACGCCACGTCCCGTATACTTCGCTGATATTGGAGGACTGTGGATAGGGAGGCGACGTGATGAGAATTTAACGCCTGTTATACAACCGAGGGTGATGACGAGGCCAGTGGGGCAAGTTGTGATGTTCATTTGGATCGTTAAAACCGGGGGCGGCGTATTGCGAGAGTAATGTGGAGCCATGTGTAAACCGTTCGGCGAAAGGGACGCGCGATGACCTCTACGGATAGTTGGACACGTGGCGCAGATTAGTTTTCGTACGTTGTTTCGCGGAGTTCGCAAAGCTACCACGCCGGTGGTTAATTTGCCATAAACTGTGGGAGGTTATCGGGAAAGAGTTGCTCATAAGCAACTGGAATGGCCCTAACAACCAGTGCAAATGGCAACGGCAGGGCGGAAACGCTACGATAACGACAATATACAAAACGTGATGAAAACAAACACACACACACACACACACACACACACACACACACACACACACACACACACACACACACACACACACACACACACACGCACACGCACGCACACACGCACACGCACGCACTCACGCACGCACACGCACGCACTCACGCACGCACACAAAACACGCACGCACGCCATCAACCATCAACCATCACCAGCATATCTCCATAGATCTCCAATTATCCCATTCCTCTGCTAACTGCGACCAATTTATCCCCGCAAATTTCTTGATCCCATCTTCCCATCTAGCTTTCTGCCGCCCCCTGCCACGCTTGCCTTCTCTAGGGATCCACTCTGTTACCTTTAATGAGCAACGGTTATCTTGCCTTGGCATTAAATTTCCTAGCCAGACGCATTTCTTCTTCTTGATGTCTTCTTCTTAATGTTTACTAATATGTCCTTATTAAGGCGCGTTTGTTCCGTGACTCACTCCGCTCTCTGTCCCTTAATGTTACACCTATCATCTTCCGTTCCATTGCTCGTAGAGTCGTCCTTAATTATGTAAATAGAAGGTATAGGAAGAAGGTGCGATAGGACCGGTAAAAATGTACTGTAAACGAGAAGAATAATGGGTAACGAAAGAACGTTTATTAACGTTTTGGCTTGGGGCAAGCCTTCGTCAGGAATAGTCTTCTCGTTCACAGTGTATGTATGTATATATATATATATATATATATATATATATATATATATATATATATATATATATATATATATATATATATATATATACATATAATATGCACCCTTTGAGTCGTCGTGGGGTATATTCGCGCACTGCTGTGCTAAATCTTGCTTCTCGCTGCTTTCGGCGCCTCAAGAAGGGGGGTAAGTCACGTTTCGACGTGCTATTGGGCCGACCAGGTCGGCGTGCTCTTCTCTGAAAGCAGAGCGGTATTTCTGGCGGCCCGTCCTTTGTAGTCGTTCTCGTGCCCCTCTCCGGTATTTATGTTTCCCTGGAAACTGCAATCCCAGAGAGAAAAAAAAAAGTGCCCCCCTTTGAATTCATCGCCTTAATGCGTACGCCGAGATCGGCAGAAACCGCGGTGAAAGAACGTTGATTGCGCCAGAGATGCCGCCGCGCCGTGCCGGAATGCCTACGCGCCGTGCTGGTACTATTTGCGGTATATATGACGACGCCTCTCCTTCTCCGTCCTCTGTACACCGCTGTTGTATTTTCAGCCCTTTCTAATGGTGTCTCACCCGTTGCACCGCCGTCAACGTGGAGTAGTGTATACCGGTCATTACTATAGGACGTCGTTTCATTCGCGAGAAAAACAGAAAGAGGTAGGGAGGAAAAAAGAAAATGAATATCTACAAAGAAAAGTCCTTAGCCGTGCGGTCGTGATCGTGATTATACTGGCGTTTCTTTTTTTTTTTCTGTTCCCTGGCCTATTTTTATTCGTCTTTTAGTCGGATCCACGCACGCTGACGCGGCACCACACTACCCTGATACTGAAGAGAAAAAAGAGAGGGAGCAGAAAACAAAATGTCCGCGTGTCAAGTTCGTTAGGCCTGGAAGAACGTCAGCGTATTACGCCCGGTCTGGCAGGCTTAAACGTTTAGGCTGTCACGCTCGAAGTTGACGGCGTTCTGCCTTCAGCGTCGGGGTTTACAGCGCGAGTCCTGCCGTCAGAAAACTGAGCTCGCGAATATAAGCCGAGAGCTGCCCCGGCCGCCGTCGGCCGGCTGAGAAAATGTCATTCCGTTTTCTGTCCGACCCGTCAAGAAAACGGCGAGCAACGTCCTTTAGGGCTGCTCGCAATGTATATAATCTTCTGGCGCTAAAGCAGCAGCACCATGTGTACGGGGAAAAAATGCTAATGGGGAACTCGGCTTGCAACTGCGGCGTTGCGTAGCCGATTGACGTTGTCCTTACGCCGGCCATTGCTTCGCCAGCAGTTTTTTTCAGACTGGCGTTGCGGTCGTGGCGTCGACACACGCGGCGTCCGAGCTTGGCGTGGCCTTGTGGTTGTCATCTTATAGAGCGCCTTGTGCTCCTTCTTTTTTACGGATTATGTGTCTGGTGTGTCGTGTGACAGCATATCACTGCTTTGGATGCTCGTGATGAGAAATCAAATCGACAGCTCACCTGAAAAGGTAAAATTAAAGAAAAGGGGGGCCTGGACCACGTGATTGTTGCTGTTGTCTGTTCACGTGGCCGCACTGTTCCCGAAAAGAGCAAATAGTACGTGGAATTTCTGATCGTGCAGGCATCGGCCGATCGTTTCCTCTTGTCTGGTATCAAGGTCGTCTGCCCGTACTGGGTCCCAAATTCAGCGCATACTGCAGGTGGAACATCTGAACGACACGCAACCGCGCATGCGCCGTTGAACTCAACGGTTCCGAGAAGTGCACTAATATGCGACGCCGGGCTAGCGGGTTCATACTTGGCGAGAGAAATAGCATAACGGGAGGGGGCAGAAGGAGACATTGAAGCATCCGCTGGACTCTTCAACCGCCTTCCCTCAGCAATGTATGTGTGTTCGTGTGAGATGTGTAGGGTGGTGAGGGCGCTTGAAGGGTGAATTGACGCGGATTGCGAAACCCATGCGGGAAGGGTTATGAGGAGGCAGCAGCGACAAGTGACTGCACACCTGTGGATTTGAAAAGCAGCTCCGCGCATGCGCTGTATTCAGGGCGTACTTCTGAACCGGGCAAGCTTGGCGCGACGACCCTGAACGCGAACTTCGTATGTAGCTGGTCTTGCCTGAGTCGCCTTACAAGGGCACGCCAAGCGGCGTGAGATGCGGTTACGCTCGCCTAAGTTACGCTCACGTCAACTGGACGTAGGGTACACGTATACGTACACACTTTCACCGTGAACGGGTCGGCGTGTACAAACGAAGAACCGCCGAGAAAGCTCTTTGCATCGTTGACGGGGCGTGTCGACGGAGATGGCGCTTATAGCCTTGAACCGTGGCGGCCCCCGGTTGCTTGAATTATGTCTCTCTCTCTCACTCTTGCCTTTCCCTGCTGCTTCCTTTTAATAACCATCTGGCAGGGTGAGCACGCTGCCTCAGCCGGGCCTTAATGCGGCCGCTTTCAGCAGGTGTGCGCTGGATTGCTCGGTCCAGGCGTAAGCTTCGACCGTGTGTTGCTTGGCTTGTTACTTTTTCCTCGTTTCTTGCGATTCGTTCCAGACGCGCGCGGGCTGTTGGACGTCCTCCGCCTCCTCTTGATTTATTATTTTGCCCTTTCCTGCGCCAGTGTAGTAGATGCTTTTCCTTTTTCTTTTCTTTTTTTCACTGCATTCGCTCGTATGGATTCGCGGGCGTTAGCTTGTTTGATGTCTTGCTTCCTCGTTCGTCTCAAGGGCGTCGCGGTGCGGTTTTATGACTTCGCTGGATTCCGTGATGTTTTTGACGCGCTGGGCATACGGGGCGCACTTCTGTGGTATTTCGCAGCGCAATCTCAGTGACGCAATCTCAGCAGTCCAGAGCAGAGAGGGAGAGAGATTTAGCGAAAAGGGAACGTCACTAGCTAGTCAGGTGGTCGTCGTTCTGGAGGAAATCCTCAAGGCATGGACTGGTACGTCCAAAGGATTAATTGATTGATTAACTGTGGGGTTTAATGCGCCACAGCTGCCCCGGGGCTATGAGGCGCGCCGTATAGTGGAAGGCTCCGGATTAATTTCCACCACAGGCTGCAAGGGATCTGCAACGTGCGCCTAAATCTCGATCGAGCACACGGGCGTAAGGGATTACCGTCATGCGCAGTTGTTGAGAGTGTTAGCGGCCGAGATCTCCCGCGACGTCTTGAATCGCGTGCCTGTGGTCTCGGCGCGGGCACGCGTGGCCTGTAAATTCGTTGATTTGATGAACTTTTTCTCGAACGACCGTTATAGATGTTCGCTGTTGGTGTACCCACCCGTTGGGAGTATGGGTGAGGGTATTGACCTGAATGATGGAGGGGAAAAGCGAAAACACCAGTGTGTGGAGATTTCGGCGCGAAATTCATCCGGAGCGATTTTAATCCGGAGTACTCCGCTACGGTGCGCCTCATTAGCCCGAGTGTAGCTCCGGCGCGTCAGTCAGTCAGTCAGTCAGTAATATCAATCAATCAATCAATCAATCAATCAATCAATCAATCAATCAATCAATCAATCAATCAGTCAATCAATCAATCAATCAATCAATCAATCAATCAATCAATCGATCGATCGATCGATCAATCAATCAAACAATCAATCAATCAATCAATCAATCGATCGATTGATTTGATAGGTCGATCGATCGATTGATTGATAGGTCGATCAATAAATAAATAAATCAGTATTGAATTTGGTTAATGGCTGTTTATTGGAGGAGGTCACAAGACCCCGTGTTGGAGAAAATTTCCCGCGCCATTGCGATGCCTCCCCGTGGCTGTGAGCCATCATAGCGCCTTGTTTGGACAAGACGGTCGTGACGACCGGGCTTAGGACGAGAGCCTTCTGCCGAAGAGGGCCCGCCGCACGACGAAAATAAAGGCACGGAGGGAGATATAAAGTGCCACAACGGAGGAGACAAAAAAAAAAATCCATCGACTTTCCCGACACGGCCGTCGCCTGTGTGTGCTTGATGCACACAGCAGCAGCAGCAGCAGCTGGGTTTTCCCCAAGCGTCTCCCCCCCTGCAGCGCTAGCAGACGACGCTTCTTCCTGGATCGTCTGCGCGGCGTTCATTTATGTCGTCTGCGCGTGGGTGTCGTCGATCGTGATTGCAGCGAGTGACGCGAGCCATCGATAATGGCGTTTCCTTTCTTCCTTTCTTGTATGTGCGGGCAATTATTAAGCTGTGCCTTTGGCTTTACGAGCGGGGTTCCCACGAGACCTATCGTTACGTCGATGAGCGCATCCAGTCTTCGGTCGCTTTGTGCGCGAGTATGAAACGTGGGCGATATGTCGCCGCTTCGCGTGGCTCTTCATTTACTGCTTAAGCTAACGCGTCTGTTTCGACGCTATTGATTGCAGCCCTTTAGTCGGGGCTAAGGGCTTGTTTGGGAAGCACACAAGCAGTGGCGAGGGGTTCGAGAATGTTTTTGTCAGGGCCCTGAAATCACTTTTGTGTGAACACCGCACGGCTCAAGTGACACTGAACACATACACTTGAGATGGCGAGTTCCCGAATAGTGAAGAAATACAAAACAAACGCATTTGTTCCTCCGTCTAATGAACGGCACCGCGGTTGGACGCCTCTTTATAGGTCTGCACGTTCCGTCTGCTTCTTCGACTGTATATTACAAGCCTTGGTTAAACATGATGAGGTCTCTAGTGTGAGGAGTGTTCAGTGACCAGCAACTTGGGAGGTGTATGGTAGAGTATTCTGCTTTAACCTTTACCACGCGGTGTTTCTTAGCGCGCACTCCATTGTTTCCTACTGTACTTTCATTTCGAACTCCTCAATTTCGACTTGAACTCCAATTTTGCACATAGCGGTATACCCAGCACCATTGCTAAAGCGTTACCGTGTGCCTTATCAAAACTGGGCTCGAAACTTCTTTTCGAAACTGCGCTACTGAAACATCGAAATGGCCACTGGCTGCTATTGTTTCGAATTTCTCATCGTCATCATCATCACCGTCACCATCATCATCATCATCATCGTCATCATCATCATCAGCCTGCGTACGCCCACTGCAGGGCAAAGGCCTCTCCCGTAGATGTGCAATTATCCCGGTCCTTTGTTAACTGCGACCTATTTTTCCCCGCAAACTTCTTGGTCTCATGTGCCCACCTAACTTTCTTCCGCCCCCTGCCACGCTTGCCTTCTCTAAGGATTCGCTTTGTTACCCGTAGTGACCAACGGTTATTTCTTGTATTTCTCGTTCATTACCAATTACCCAATCCCCAACTGACACCAAAGTGTGCGCGTAGCCGTATACCCACACAGTTATTGCTCACAGCGTTACCGTGAGCCTTAACGAAGCTGCGCTCGAAACTTCTTATCGAAACTGCGCTACCGAAACTCTATATCGAAAGCTATGCAATCTCCATGAGGGCCGACTGCGTCTACACCGTGACCCTGTTTGCGCGACGGCTGCCCGCCTTCAGCGAATAACGCCTACTGCTGCTTGTGTTTGCACTTTTCGCGTGTATATACGATCCCCACACGGACGCGCCTTTCGTAACTGAGCTCCCGCCAATATTTGGTTCCCGTTAATTCCGCCAACACGGCCGTCGTGATTTGAAGGAAAATTGCGTGGGCGAGTTTACGGCGCACGCCGCGTGCGTATACGCTGATGGGCAGCTCGTGGGGCATGCGCGCCACGCCTGGTTAGCCCTTCGACGGGACGCGCTATTGTGCGCCGCGGTCGTGACGCTGCTCTGTCCGTCATTCGTGGTGTGCCAGCTGCCGCTGCGTATCATGTGCCGCGTGCGCCGGGAAGTGACGGCCGCAGCAGGTGCGCTTGGCGCCGCGGAAGGCTCTCTGGTTGCCTAATAATAAAGGACCCGGCGGGATGGTGCATCCGCCAGCTAGGGTGGCCGTATATGGAAGCGAAATTCGGGGACTTATATAACTGTCGCGCGGCGCGTTTCGGCTGGCTGAACGAGAGCGTGGACGAGGTGGTGGTGTGCTGCGTCGACTTATCTACTCGCCCGTCATGCGGGCGACGAAGGGTCTCCGCCGGGTCTGGTTTCGGAAGGATGCCTCCCCCTTGCGGGACGCAGCCGCAAGTGAGTTTTTTTTGTGTGTGTGTGGTCTTGTGGACATGCACAGAGTGTGGGGGCGTATGTCTGTGTCTGTATGTATGCGAGTGCGTGCGTGCGCGGGTTCACGCACGCGCGCATTCTCGGTGTGTATTGTGTATGCCCATGGACGCCGCAATGCATTCTGCGCGTGCGTGGCAATAACCTGGAAAGCATCGTGTGTATACGACTTAATATCAAATCAAAGCAACTGAAATCAAATGTTTATTTTTCAACACAACGTTGGAGTTACGTCAGGCGAAAAGCAGTTGCATACTGCTTGAGGGTACCTGTAGACCCTTACAGACGGCAGCGTGTTTACAATAAGTCCTTCAAAAATGGCCTGCGCAACATATATATATATATATATATATATATATATATATATATATATATATATATATATATATATATATATGGCAAGTCTTGTATTCAACTCCTATAAATGATGAATGTCGAAGAAGCAAATTGGAGTATTGTCTGTCGACCAAACGAGAGAATAATCTGGGAATGCGGGTCTTTACGCTCCGTACTTGTCAAGCATTCAGATAGCCGGGCGGAGCCTGACTCCACAGGCAATCAAATAACGGTTCGCATTCGGCGCAGGATGGGATAGACGCCGCACGCTACTCTGCGTTTGCAACAAAACAAACCAACCATTAACAGATCGTAAGCAGTCTTGGGCGACCGGACGCAAAAATGTGTGGGTCAGGGAAGACTCACTTAATGTCACACTCTAGTTCCCTTATAAATTGCTTTAATAAGAGGGTTTTCACAAATTAAAATTACACTGATTACATAGCTTCTGCGAGACGTCTTCTCAGAATTGCACTGGTTTGTACAGTACCAGCGGGTTAATTCGGATCTCTAGTGAGTCAATAAAAAAATGTTCGAATTATCCGAATTTCGAATTATCGAATGAACGACAAAAACAACCCATTTGCAATTCTTTTATGCGCACCTTTACTTCGCGAAGAAGTCGGTGATGCTAGACAGATAGGGCGGCAAGAGCAAGTTTCGGGACGTGCGACAATCCGTGCAGAGCAAGAGTACTGCATGGAACATCATAGCAGAAATATTCCTGAACAGCGAGAGCATCGGCAGCTTCAGGAATCTTCAAAGCATCCGCAGCTACCGCGGCTGTTTGCAGTAGGGCTGTTTACTGGCCGCGATGTACGCTGGTATCCTCCCCAGCGCAAGGTGGAGCGAAGGACGGCGCGTGGCTGCTCACGTTTCGAGAGTCGTTGGTCCGAATTAAGCGGTGCGCCCGTAAACTTGCGTCGAAACAAGGACGGCCCGTGGCCGTAGGGCGATGTGCATTTTTGGAAGGAAGGACTAAGGACGCCGAATTATCCGAATTTCTGAATTAACGGGGGCCCAATCATCGAGGTTTTACTGTACATGGAGATGCCGCCTTTAAACGGGCTCGGTATGTAGCACAAGAGGGGCTGGAAGGGATGCGTATAGGCATTACACTGTTGTTCCCACTTACCGTATTTTCAAGCGTATAACCCGCACCAAAAATGCGAGAATTTCAGTGGCAAAGTAGGGGTGCGGATAATACGCGGGGCTTTTCCTTTAGTGCAGCTTCACGGCACTGCGCGTTATGCCGTGAAGATGACCTTGCGTACATCAGTGAGGACTGCGGCTCAAGTGATAGCTCTAGCGAGAGCAGTGACGCTTAGTGACTTGTGACTTTCGCCTTGCAGTATTGTACTTGCTAAATATACGCTTTTTCTGTCTACATAGTATGTGATGTGTTGCTTGAGCAGTAGCTTTGGTGCCGCCGTTCCTGTATCCAATGTGCGCGCAATACGCGAGGATTCTTTTTTAATTCTTTTCCAGCGGGCTGAAAGTGTGGGTGCGGATTATATGTAGGGGCGGTTATACGCGTGAAAATACGGTAACTGTGATTTTTTTCTCTTTCTACTGTAAAATATTATGTACGCAGAAACTTGTTCTTTCGTATACGTACGTGATTTATTGATATTTGATTTATCGATTGATTGATTATTTGATCGATCGATTGATTTATATACGCGTCGCGATATCGCGAGTCATGACTCGTTCTTAACAAACGCGGCTATGCCAGCGTAATCGAATCGCGGTCTCCCGTCACACAATCAATGAATTAATCAATCAATCAATTCATTGGCTCCCCTAGAAAGTGAGAATGGGCAAATAAAGCTGCTCCACTGCGGTTTCTGGAGTCTTGGGTCGGGCAGACAGTATTCCTCGTCCCGAAAATAGCTACTAACGGAGTTACGGCACTCCACGTCGCATACATTGCCGAAAGAGTAGAATGGAACGCGTCATATGATCGTTCGTCTTCTCAGGGGTGACAGTGATTCTGATGAATACGCGCATCACGTGCAAGAACACGGTATGTTATCGCCGATTCATGCAAAAGAGACGTTCAAATGTAAATGATTTGAGCAAAGTGGATGCAGAATGATCGAGCGAAACTAAGCAGGCCTCGCGCCACGTTTTGGAGGCACTGGAAATTGCCTCTCTCTCGAGCCGACAAGTTCCCGTCACGCGCAAACGACGACGCTTGCCACTCCATTCCAAACCTCTCCATTCGACCGCTTCTTCTTCCGATGGCGTGTAAGCATACGCGGCAGGAGGAGTCCTGTGCAAGGTCGCAGCAAAAAAGGTCGCCTGCGTGGGAGTCTCTCACCGGCGGGAAGACGCCACGCTGGCACTATCTGCTTTCTCCTTTTTTTTTTTTCTCCAGTCGTTTCCTGCAAGGTGCGTGTACACGGCGTACACGCGCCACTAATTGGTGTTCGCTGTATGCATACTCCGCGGTGCCACTCGGAGTACCAGCGCATCAGTTTTCTTGGCTGGCTATGCCGACAGCCAGAGACAGCCGCTGTCGATGCAACGCGATCGTATAACTCCCACGTACTGCCGACGCCACACGCTTGTCTACGTCTCTCCTTCGTTTTGTCTTATTGCTTCAGCAACAGATTGGGTACGTCGAAAAAAATTTCCCCTCCCTCCGTTCGTTTTCGCGTCGCTCTGTCAACACAGTAAGCGATAGAAGAGCTGAGAACGGCGGAGTGGGGAGCGAGTTGTCTTGACAACGCTGAAGACGGGGTTCCGCAGCTGCTCTGCCTCGACAGATCCCGTGACTCCCGCCGCCGCGTGCACGGGTTGCACAATCGAGTCTGAAGAACAAGGAGTGGGAATATGAGGGCGACGAAATGCCGATCCTGGTGGGCAACCAGAAGAGTGCCGGGCTCGAGGGAACATAGAGATGATTCTGCAACATTAGAGATAGAGATGAACATGGAGATGATGATGACAGAGAACACGGAGAGCTCTGAGCACGGTTCGTATACGTTGTACGAGGGACGAGCGCGAAACACCGCGTTGCAAGGAGTGCGCATCGGGCCGATCTTCAAGTTATTGAGAGCTTTTTTTAAAATTTATAAACATTACGCATTCATTAAACATTTTTTTTTCATTTCCAAAATTCATAAACAAAATTCATTAAATATTCTTCAGAAGTTCCCCCAATGATTCTCGAATAGAGAGAGAGAGAGAGAGAGAGAGAGAGAGAGAGAGAGAGAGAGAGAGAGAGAGAGAGAGAGAGAGAGAGAGAGAGAGAGAGAGAGAGAGAGAGAGAGAGAGAGAGAGAGAGAGAGAGAGAGAGAGAGAAGGAGAGAGAGAAGGCTCTTTAATAATTCTTTTTTTCGCATTATGGGTAGAGGTGTGCATAGCGTTTCGTATGGTTTCGCGGTCTCGATTAAACTTTGGCTGTATGTGTTGTCCACCGGTGGGAATCGAACACAGGCTGCAAAAAGCAAGGTGCACAGAGCACATACTCGCATACACATGCGTGACACGCAATCAGACGGAAAAAACAAACCGCACTCGCGCACACGTGTGTGTGTGTGCGTCGAATGAGTAATGGACACGCCAGAAAATTTTCCCAAGTTTCGCTGCAGGAACGGTACCACGTGAGCTACTGAGGGAGAGGGAGAGAGTGCGCGCTGAAGCAAGGCATTTGTTTCTGGAAAGTAATGGGTTCGGTCGGACAACGTGGGGTTTTTTACCGTGGCCTAAATTTCCCACTCCTGGGCACTTGTGTTTTGACGCTGTTATATAAAAAAGCTGGCTTTCGGTCGCTGCGTTGGGATTCAAACTGACAGCGCCAGCGCTCACGCTTTGCAGAACCAAAATTGATGTCAAGGGCCACACTTTTGCCATCGAGCGTGTCGTTGCACCGGTGGTAAGCACCGTCGCCGGTTTATGTTTCACACCCAAAGAACGGTAAGGAGAAGGGCGATGGAACAGGCGGACTGATGTCAGGCTGCGCGAAGCCTGTAGAGAATACCTCCAAGATCACACGACCTGCTCTTTCGAGCGAGAACGCAACCTCAACTTTTTAGTGAGGAAAATAAAGACGCACTATGAACGCGGTGCCAAATAAAATCACGACGCAACGTCAATCACATACCCAACAGCGGTCGCTGTCGATTCGCATCCCGCGGCTGTGATCACCCGCCAGTTTCCCTCAACAATGCGGCACTCATTTTATCGACTTTGTGGGTGGGCTTTACCTCATTACACGCGAGTGCACGGTGAAGCACGCTTGGGGGTTTGCGGCCACATCTTCGCGGAACCTGGGCAACACGCCCAGTACAGCTGCCGCTGTAAAAAGTACAGGCGTCTCGGAGCCGAAAATCGATCACGCCTACACAACACCTCCACCTATTGGCGGCCACTTGATCGAACTGAGTCGAGGCAGTTCCTCTCTGCACAGAATTAAGTGATTTCTTCCTTTGCCGAGTATGCACCCTCGTCGTGGGCTGGTTTCTAGGACAGATATTGTTACGTGGCGGAAGGACATAGCTGATAGGAACCATGGTAGATTATGACCGATCTGTTTGCAATATTTACAAGCGGTCATGACAGAGCCCGCGCAGACTTTGCACAACACACAGCTTCTTCGTCGTCCATAGTTGTTCAACACCACAGGTGTAAGCGCCCATGACCACTTCGTCGTGAAGAAAATATGGGGAAATTTTCGAGCTGATGGTGACCATTCTACAGTGAACTCAACGCATAGACAAAACGTAGTGCAATTTAGGGTTAATGTCCTCTTCCCTCGCTGTCCTCGATTAACTTTGAAACGGTTCTACAAGGTTACTAATGGTTACAGAATACGTTCTAGTGCATGTAGCAGCTAGGACTGTTCACATTCTCTTTGCTGCCAGTGCGAGGCGTTCCCTTAGTGATCAGGTTAATCTGTAAATCCTAATTGATCGCAATGATCACTGGCGCGACAGATGGGATGCTAATCTTAAAGGAGCCATGAAGAGAAAATACAACTTCGTTTAATTTGAAAGAACTAGGATTCAGTATCTCACTCAGCTCCATTACAGCCACAAAAGATGTTTTTTTAACGAAAAAAAAGCAAGAAGTATTTAAAAACTTTCAAATTTTGCGCCACGGTGACGTGTTATGAGCAAGAATGACGTCATACGGCCGACAATAAAACATAATTTTCAGTACGTTAACTGCACGTTAGCATTCAACTGATGCGGTAAAATGGAACTACAGGCCCCATTACAGACGTCCAGTCATGTGTCGTCACGACAGGTCAGTTAGGCGGCCGCCAATCGCACAAACAAGGTTCCGTGACGTCATAGAAAAGTTGCGGGAAATTGGCTAGGGGGTCGCGACTGCTTCACACGTTTTCTTCAATATCTCCGTTATTTGTTCGAAGATTGCGATGATATTGGTATCATTGTTATCAGGACTAAGCAGTCTTTCTAATAAACCCAACTTGTATTTTGTCTTCATGGCTCCTTTAACGTCACCGCGGACATTCCGCGGGGAATTCACTTGGCCGAAATGTCACGTCCAGTCGGCAGATTGAAAGCCACTACTTCCACGAAGTTTAATGCTACCTAACTGCCGTTCAACTCAGCCTAGCGCTATTTTTCACCCAACTTTTAAAAAAGGACGTATAGTATAACGACGTTACGCTGGGTGATTTTATGAAACCGTTTTGGTGTTTCTTTAAATTCGGTAAAATGTTTGTATGTGTGCGCTGTGGCTACTTTTCAATCTGGCAATGCCGCAGCCGTGTGCAAACAGACCCCTGGAAAACGGCGCCGCTTTCCCGTGTCGCCGGCGGGCAGTGTTTGGGGGGAGGAAAAGGCGACACCATCGGCGGCCGGACCACCCGCGTTGCCCGTACTACGTGGCCCGTGAACGTGCGGCCGTCCTTGTCCTTCGATGGTCCCTTCTCTACGTATATATATCGGCGCTCTCCTATCGATTTCGACATCTGTTTGAAGCTGCTGGCCTCGTTCGTACCCTTTTGCGAGATGCTTGTTGCCGTGGTGCCCCCCGTGACTTCGGGCTGCTGCTGCGTGGCCTCTCCGATGTGTGCGTGAGAGAGGTTACACGCCTGTTAATTTGTCTGTGGGTGCGTACTTCAACGCGCCAATACGCTCAAGGATGACAGGTAGCTCGGCGACTGCGGCGCTGGGAACCAGGTCGTCGGTTCGACTGTCTTTGCCTCAGTAATGACGTTCGATGTCGCGTCAAAACGCACTGCAGAAAGGCCAAATTTACGCAGTGGGTTTCACGAAACGATGATGATGATAAGCGAAGGCACATCAAGCACCTCAAGAAAAAATCGTGGGTCCATCGTGTCACGAAGCCGACGTCTATCCGAACGGGCCACACCGAAATGGTCGAAGCAGTTTGAATTTTGGACTTCGATTGAGGCTGCTTGGGAGATATCGTCGCCTTCTAACAATCTTTCTTAATCTTCACAAGGGGGCATTGATTATTTTTTCTGATGGAGGCAAACAATGGAGAAAATTCGTATACACAGTTTTTTTTTTTTTTCAGTTGTTTTCAAGCCTCGATTTCTTCTTTGGCCTCCGGAACGTAAGGTTCTCGTCCCTGAAGTCGCCGCACTCTGACCGCTCAGCAGGGAGCAGCTGTTCTGTTTCCAGCATATATAGCGCAGCGTGCGTGACCGGAATGCCACTTGCCTGTCTGCTCCCTGCAGCAGAGCGTAGAACACGACGGTCGTGCGCCTTGCATGCCCTGCTCGAAGCGAGCGAGCGCTGTGCATACGCGTAACTCGGTGTGACCAGCAGGGGAGTCGTGCTGCGAGGAAGGCACCACTTTCTTCGGCGACGCGTTCACGCTCCCAATCGTGTACGAACGGGGGGGTTCGTGTGAGAGCAAGGCCTCGTTCGACGACCGCTCGGGAGAGGTTTCGGGCACGTGTGTGCACGGGACGGGACCCCGTGACCTGCACTGCCCTTGCGTGTAAGCGTGAACCTATATGAACAGCGGGGTTGATTGCCGGTGGCCAGTCGTTGAGTTTGGCGCATAACGATGCGGCGCCGGGCCAACCTTGCTTAAAGTCAACCTTGCTTATATCGAAGCCCTTGGGACAGGACTGAACTTCGTTAAGATCGGTAACGATTTGCTCTTTTTGCAGTCAAATTTGAGCCGTGGAAAACTTCGGTTGAAAGCGATAATTCTAGCGAAAAGGAAGCCGTTTCGTTATAACTGTGTACATGTCTCAACTAAACACGTCACACACATAGTGTTTGAGTGTCGTGTTCTGAGCGCGCAGTATTCGAGTAAGACGAGCTCATTAAATTATTTCTGGCGAGAAAAGCATCCGGCCTACTCGCTAGTGCTTCATTGTTGTCGCGTCGCGTAGTCAGATTTTCTGCCTTAGTGTCTGAAGTCTTTTTCGTGTGCGGGGCGGTGCGTTTCGGAGGTCTGTGTAAAACCTCAAAGCTGCGTTGGTAGTTCGCTTTGCACGCATGCTGCGTCGGTGATGCTACAATTAACTACTGTGCTTGTTGGTATCCTGCATTTACCGGTCCTGCGTGGATACACACCCTGCTTTGTGTGTCTGACCTCGCGATCAGGGCGTCAGAACTCGAGAGAAATGGACAGCGCAATTGACGGCCCACTATTATTCCGGAGCTGGGAGTCGCAGAGGCCTGTAATCTGGATTTTCGGTGGGGCAGGGGGGAGGGGGGGGGAGGGGGGGGGGTGTTTGGTCTGTGTGTAGTAAACCCGCGTTATTGCGAATTGTTCAAAGTCCCAATTGCAGTGCTGGGGGAGCAGTAAATCGTCACCGCTTTTAACAAAGTACCCTTATAACGAAGTAACTTTCTAATCCCGATGACATCGTTATAACGAGTATACGGTTGCATTGGACGACTACAGGAGCGCGAAACGTGCTCTCTACTCTGCCTACGCTGCGCACATGTGGATGACCCCGTAACATATGAAAATCCCACCGCGCTGTTGCAGCCGCCGCTCGCTGCACTGGCCCCTTTAGAAAGTCAGTTGGGAGAATGGGACACATTTCGAGGCATAACTAAAACTTGCGTTCACTCGTTTTAAATTTTGTTTCTTATCAGATTGCAGTGAACCGTTTTTTTTTTCTCGAGCGAACAAATAATGCGCTAGGAAGTCAGTCTTGAGCCAATGCAATGGGCCGCGCAGTTAAATTTGGAGCGGTTTCTTTTTTTTAAGGCGTCACGACGCCCAACCCATCGCGCGGTCGTGAAGTTTCCCAAGAAGAAGAAAAAAAGCAACCGTTTCTTGACGTACGTCTTTGTCAAAACTTTTTAGGCCATAAAGTTCATCTTAAGCGCACAAAAAACACGCACACAAAAAACGGGGACCAGCGCTACTTCCAACGGAATTTTATGGAACCATGGTGAAATATATACCAGCGAAAAGACAAGGGATAGAGAAAAGGGCAAACCTCTCTATCTCTTGTCCTTTCTCTGGCATATATTCACCTTGGTTCAATAAAATTCGGTTGCAAGTAGCGCTGGTCCCCGTGTTTTGCGTGCGTGTTTTTGCGCGCTTAAGATGAACGTTGTGGAATACCAACTATCCCCAACGCACGTCGTTTCGCCACGGCAAAAATTCATAGGCCCTGAAGAATTCAAAATACGCGTTTACTTTAATAGCGAAGCCGAAATATTTTGTCAGACAGTTAGGAAAAGGGCCTTCATTTCTTACTGCCAAAAAGAATTTTGTCAAACTTGAACGTTACGCTTGCCCGCTGAAGCCCTTGTGGCTTAGGAACTTTAGTCTTGGCGTAGAAAATTTTGACAAAGACTGTACACTCACTGCCACCTCATCTCAAGCGAATTTAAATTGGCTGTGATACTTTTTTCCGCGCCTGCTACTTCTTGTCGACATCGAAGAGGCGCTTGGCGGAGTGAGTACAAACCGTGGTGTCGCGTAAAGTTTACACATCTCGTGTGTCGCAGTATGGACAGAGCCTGGGGAGTACAAGACACAAGATCCGAAGAACGGTGCACATATAATCGGCCTAATAATAATCAGAGATGTCCGGGGCAGCGGCGGCCCCCAGCACGATGTACAGAAGTCCTCCCGGGGTGCGCCGTGTTGCGTGACCACGGACGCTTCAACGGTCGACCACACACACACGGCCTGCCGCAGCACTGGCGTCGTTATTCGTGCTGGCGGCCGCAGATGCGCGTGGTGCGGCTGACCGTTGGTGTACCCACCCCCCTGAGGCGACGCGTGCGGCATCAGATGGCGTGCGAGCTGTATGGTCTTCGATCTGCCCGGTCGGCTGGCCCCACGTGGCCGCGATGTGGCAACGGTCGTTTGTCCCGTGGGAGACCGCCGAGCGGCTGCTCTGGCCGCGTGCACGCGCGTCTCGCTCGTACAATGGTGGACAGCCAGAGCAAAAGCGGCTGCCTCTCTATACGGGTCGCGAGGGTTCGTCCCTCGAGCGGCGCTGTTGCGATCCTGGCGTTGCGTGGTCTTTCTCTGCGCCTTTTATTTCCCCTGCCCTTTGTATGAGCTTTGTTCTGTCCGAGTCGAGTGAGGGGGCGAGTGAAGGGATAATTTAAACCTTGTCGCGCGTCGCAGTATATGTGCTCTGGGTCGAAGTACCGTGCCCCTTCGTGGCTATACTTAAAACGTTTAATAAACCGGAGAAAAGAAGGTGGACGCCTTCCGCCGCCGTTGCTCGGATTCCTTGCTGGGTCAATCTGCGCCGCTCCTGGAGCTGTGAGCCAAATCAACGCGCATTCCCAATGCGCCGCCGTGTGGAAAGAACAGGGGTGCAGTGTCGGGGGCACAGGAAGGCGAAGTCGGTGGTGGTGACAGGTGCTTGACAGTACGGGCAGTTATAAACGTGGATCGTGAGTAGCAGATGTGGGAGAGCGTATACTGTACCGGGTTGTAATTGGCCCCAGGTTTAGGATTCTTCGACAGAGAGGGTTAGGGGGGGGGGGGGGGGGGTACGGTTATATTTTTCCGCTCTCTTGACCTCTAACCAGCCGCAGAGCGAAAAAAATGAGACCGAGATTACAATACAACGCAATTACAAATTAATGCAGTGTGACAGTGTAAAGCCAATGCAGTGCGACAGTGTAAAGACAGTGTAAAGCCAGTGTAAAGCCAATTATCAGCTTGAGAAGTATGGAGTACGCGTGCACATTCACGTCGAAATTAGCATAAATTTGACTCTTAACTGCTGGACGCGGGTTCGATTCCCGGCCGTGGCGTCCGCCTTTCTGATGGAGGCGAAAAACATAAACGCCCGTGTGTACGAGATTTCGGCGCACGTTAAAGATTACCAGGTTGTCAAAATTAATCCGGAGCCCTCCACTGCGGTGTGCCTCATCGCCTGAGTAGAGTCGGCGTGTTAAACCGTACAATCAATCAATCGATCAATCAATCAATCAATCAATCAATCAATCAATCAATCAATCAATCAATCAATCAATCAGTGTATGTGGAGATGCTGTATGTATGGAGGGAAAGAGAGATAGAGTGCGCTAACTTCATAGAAGCCACAACACATTTTTGCACAGTACTGAATCACGTGCACTCATTTATTGAGGAACATTTCATTGCAGCGCCGATATCAGCGCGAGAAGCGACGCGCACCCTGTCGCTTTGACGCATAAAAGGGCCCGGGGTGCTCCATTCGACAGAATTTTCAAGGCCATACAGATGAGGCAGATGATGGCATTAGTCGTCACTAAACCAATCGAGCTCTCAACATCGTGTCCGTCAGCCGTTGACACATCACGTGTTTTATCGTTAGTAGTCTTACCAGAGTGCCGCGCTCAATTTGATTTTTCCATTTTGTAGAAGGCTTCTGTCGCCAAGGCCCCGTTTTTTTTCTGAGAAATGCATGCGGCGTGTGTCTTTGCGCGTCGACCGACCTGAAGACGCGGCTTGCAGCAGGGGCTCTTTTGAGAAACGCTGATCTTCGTTGCGCTCGAAAGGCATGCACGGGCTCCGCAAAGGGTCTAGTGCTATAGTAGGGCCGCAGAGAAGATGCGACGGCGGGCCACGTCGGGGCGGGGGTCGTAACAGGCTCCAGCCCACTGCAGGTTTTATTGGAACAAAGTCATTTCCAGTCCAGTCCAGCCTGCCGTCGCCGGTAGACCTTCACCAGTCAGTTATGTCGTGTTAAGTACTCTTGTTGTCCTAGCTGTTTTTCTCACTTTGTGTAATATCAGCGTATAGTTTGAAATGTGCACGTGTTAAACGTCAGCCAATGTCATCAGTAAATTAATCAAAGTTAACTGTAAAACTTCGTCGACGTCTCGACTTCGTCACTGCCGATCACCATGCTACCGCAGCGGCAGTTCTTGGTCAATTTTCGTCGTTACAAGAGCATCACAACAGACCTCACTGCAGCGTGCCGCATGTGCACGTGCAACATCGCCGCCGTTTCACGCACTGACTCGCACACCTACGTGACTATCCAAGTTTTTTTGTTTCATTTTTGTTTAGTGTGCACAATGTACGTTTTACATGTTATTTGTAACTTGTATTTGTCGTGTGTATGTGGTATTATTTCGTGCGACTCTGCCACTCCTGCCACTATGTCTGTCGTTGAGACAGCACTATCTGTAAATAATAAGCGAGCGCTGCGAACGTTGCTTTCGGCGCCGAAGCCGAGTGGAGGGGGCCGGCTCTCGAGTGCCCCGACGTCCGCTCGGAAACGGGTACGTGCAGGGCGCAGCCTCTGCGGCGCCCCACATGTTCGCAGTGGGCGCCCCGGAGGAGTGCGGCCCGTATTAACGCGTTCAGCCCTCGACACCGGAAGGTGTGTGCGCTGCGCTGGGCGCCGACGCGACCCGGCGAGGGTTTTTTTGATAAGGGGGGATCGTATGGCGCGGGTGTGACGCCGTATATAGATCAATATAGCGAGCGCCTCAACGCCCGTCTGTGCTCGCGTGGAAATTACGTGCACTCCGCGTACAAGCCAAGGGCTTATCGCGTGGTGACCCCGTTGGTTATGTTTCCTTCGCGGAATGATCGCCTCTCTTATCACGCGTTGGCCTTGACATTCTCTCGCCAGTGCCGCTCTACTTTTATACGTCGCCGACTCGGATTGCTGCGCACACGAATTCCCACGCCTGCACAAGCTCCGTCGAAGTACTGACGATTATTTGAAGGTTGCCGTTACACTGTTGTTATCGCAATCAGATCCGGGCGGGGGCGCCGAGCTGTAACTATGTAACCAACGTTGCAGCGTTGCATCAAGTTGCATGATTAAAGAACAAAAAAAGATCTGATTCGTCGTGCCACGAACATCACAGCTTCTTTTGTTCTTAGTAGCGTAGCATTTCCAACCATAGCACCACCGGCTCCTTCACGATCAGGGATAGTTCGATTCCCTGCCGCGGCAGCCGCTTTTCTGATGGTGACGAAAAGCAAAAACGCCTTTGTGCACAAATATTTCGGCGCACATTAAAGATCCCCAGGTGGTCAAAATTAGTCAGGAACCCTCCACTACGGCGCGCTTCATCGCCTGCGTTGCGTCGGGGCGTTAAAACCTACAATCAATCAATCAATGATCGGGGACAGTCGTGCGCTTCTTATAGAGGCTTTGAAAACGACGTGCGTCGCGTGTTATTTGAAAGATCTCCCCTTTGACATATCGCTTAACGTGATTGAGTGAAAAACAAAAACACAAATACCGCGTTTCCAATTTGCGGCTACGTGACGTCAGCAGTGGCGTCATTATGATGGAAGTAACAAGAAACAAGGGTAATCAGCGCGTCAACGCTGTGCTATACGCGTTCAGGCGATATACACTGAAACGAAACCATGAAGCAGCACTATAGTATATACACTCGGACAATTTTAACAGCGAAGCTCTTTAGCAAACCGTAATTTTTCGTGTCCGCAGTTCGAAATACGTAGAAATTGCCGAGCGCGCGCACGTTAGCGCGGGCCTCGCGGCGACCGCCCGGCAGTAATAAAACCGAGAAAATGCTTAGCGCTCGGGCGTGCGTGCAAGTTTGCAAGTCAAGCATACCCATTTGGGAAATTGGCCAAGATTGGAAAGTATGCGCCGTAATCGTGGCAGCGCTTGCTCGAAACGAAGACAGGTCATAGCGTACGCCCCTAATGTCCAATGGTTATAACTTAAAAAAAAAAAAGGAAAAAATCTCACCATTATAGCTACAATGCTGGAGTAAAGGTCGTTGCGGCAGCGAAGAAGCAAATCGGCTGCAATCTTATAAGCTTAAACTTTCACGATGGTCGTGAAGGTTGCGTACAGCTTCGCTACCTTCAAGTGTTACGGTTCAGTGTGACCGTCCTTCATTTTTATTGGCGGTAGCTTTTGTGAGATGCCGCGAGTCGCACGCAGTTAGTCTCCGTGACGTCGTATATACGGCTGGTGCGAGAAAGTATCCGGGGAGTCGCCGCTGTTTCGCTTCTTTTATTACCTTGCCTGAGTGTGAGAGGTTTGCGTTAAAACTGTCATGACACTTTTTCTTGCGCGGCTGTCTTTCGAAAGAACCAAACTTGTAGACGTTAACGTATCCATGGTCTGCGAGTTCTGAGAATGGTCGGAATTCTGCGGAGTTCTCAACGTGTCACTTCTCCGAGTTCCTTCGGCTTTGGCCGAAGCGGAATCTGGAAAGCCCATGCGGCCCAAGCTAATGCAGCTTGCTCCATTTCGCTGCCTGTATTCGCCGGTATGTGTTTTTCCGTATACCGAAATGCACTTGTCAGAATAGACTGCGTATTTTGAGAAACTTCGCAGCGTCAACGGGTGCAGTTTGGAGGATGCTTTTTTTTTTTTTTTTTCAACGGAAGCGTGTTCGCATTTTAGGATATTGGGCATATACAAAGCAGTCATCGTTCTTGGAATACACTCCGTAGGCGCAAGCGGCACTTCCTTCGAGTGAACACATTAAACGCTGTTTGACGAACGGCTGTTTCTGTACAGCGTGGCCGGTGCTGGGAAATCTTTCCTCCAACTTGTGCGCGCTGACCGTGGCAACGTTTCTTGATTGTATAGTGGCATCGGTGGTGTAATTGTCGTGACAAACAACAAAGGCTAGAAATTTGTCTTTCTCTTTTCTGCGAAGGGTTGTGATACGCAATACTTAGGTCCATTGTTTAAATCCCCGCTCTGCAGCTTGTTGGTAAATTTAATTCAAGAGCCGGGTGCGCCGGGGCATGGGGATGACTTCCTGGTTCGCCCGTTTTCTGTCGTGCAAAATTCAGGGTGGTCTTCTTGGAGCTGGGACATTTGCCTCGCGGACGGGCAAGTTCCCTCTCCGTATATACGCTAAAATTTAGCTTGGGAGAAGGAACTGGCAAACCAATCGGCGGACGGATGTCCGCCTGAATCACATGAGCGTTCTTCGCCCGAAACAAACACACCAAGTCGGAACTGAACTGTCTCAAGGGGACGCTGGCTCCAAGTCTTAGAATCGTCGGCGTAAACTACACTAAGCCGTTGGTATCACGAAATCGCTTTATTCGAAATTTCTCTCTATTCGGAGTGTTTCATTGCCCCCGTTGTAGCGAATTCGAAGCAAACCATATCCGTTCTTTCCACGAAATATCGCTTATAACGAAGTCAGTTTGAGGGAATTCCCGTTATAACGTAATCGTTTTATTCGAAATGTCGCGTTATTTGCAGTGTTTTATGGTCTCAAGTGCAGAGCTTTGAGAGCAAAGCATCTCCGCTTTTAAGGAGTTGTCGCTTATAACGAATTTGCCCATTTCCTCTCCCGATGACTTCATTATAGCGAGTGTTTAATTCGTGTAGCTTTTACGCGTTGCCAGCGCCTCATAGTTGCCTACAAGACCGCCGTTCTCTTTGCCTCCTTGTACGTACATGCACGCGCTTTTTGCCCGCTGATGTACACGATTCGATCCGATGTGGGTCAATCGGACGTGGTGCTGGCACCACGGTGGGGGGTCGCGCGTCGAGCGACAACTCAGCGGAGCAAGTCGTTGACGTTTTTCCCACTTTCGCGTGGCTTCTCGTGCACCCGCGTGGGAGCCCTGCCGTGCGCTCGGCCCGGTTTGATACGACACACTGGAGGTGCAGCTCTCTCTCCCTCTCGACCTGCTCTTCTTGCGCCGACCACCGGTCGAGCCGCAACGGCCGATTGCGTAACGGGGTCCGATCCGTTCGCCATGCCGTCACCGCGCATGCGCCGGAGAGGATATGCTGCATCGGTGATTTAACGACGGCGCTCTCGTTGCCTGCTCGCATTGGTATATGCGCGAGGAAGGTAGGGTAGTGTGTTGCATAATTATGACGGCCGGACTCTCGTCGTGCGTGACGGCCACAGCGCTCCGCCATGGGAAAAACCGCGGGCATCACGAGCGGTGGAGGATTATAATGCCCCCGCTTTTCTTTTTTTTTCCTTCCTCACGTGTCGCTCTCGACGATCGATGCGATGGCTGCGTCTTCGTCCTGTTTGTTTTGTGAGCGTGGCACGTATAACGATGGATTAAGTAAGTCATTTGCGTGGGTTTTTATTGCGTGCTAGCTGTTACTCACAGTGCATCGAAACGTCGCGAGGAGGCCATTATCGTCCGTCGTGTTGGTGTAATCAGTGAATCAGTCATACCGCGGCGTGTGACCCATATATCTTGCTCAAAAAGGAAAGAAAAAAAGCCTCCAATTTACCCTACAAAAGTATTTGGAAAGCGAGGCCAAACGAGTGCGTGGCGCAAAGAACGACTGACTATAGCCTACTCTGTAGTTGATTAGGTCAATTTGACTCTAAACGACTGCACTTATATCTTATCAGACAAATGTGGAGCTGTCCTTTTATGGTGGCCTTGTGATACACTATACCTATAGGAGCCGTGGCTTCACGTTACTTGTATTAAAACTTAGACTGGTAGTAGGCTATCACGTTTGCTTAGATAAAACTTGCCGAGGTTAAGTGGTATTTAGAGTAGTCCAAACTTGCTCAATTGGTTTCGGGGATAGTTCCGATAAAGCGTGAGCCGTTTTCTGTAAGCATGTTCCTCCCGCAGAGGCGCGTGCATATCGACGGAGGGCCGGGATTCCGCAGCGTTTACAACGTTGTGGCGAAGAAGCTAGTGATGTGAATGGTGGTCGGGACCAATTTCAGTACGAAATTTCTTCTCCAACATTAGTTTGAGAGGTATACGGAGCATTCGCGGGGAAGTTGGCTTTGCCGCTAAGGACTATCCTGCGGGTAAACACGATTGAACTATTTAGGGGTAGCGGTATGTTACTTCGCTGTAGACTCCGTCGGAATGTTGGTAACAAAATGTCACGTCCCAAACTCGTTTGCTAGTCTCGTTTCTTAATCGTACCTGCCGGGGTAGCGAACCGTCCAAGGCTACGAAGAGCGTCGAGAACTGTTGAAATGTTCCGAGCTGCTGAACATGAAATCGCGGTGTTTGTTGGTACTTACTGTGTGCTTATTCGTTTTTTTTTTCCGTAATCCTCGCTTGTACCACAGGTCTACCTAGAGCCACTAGACGAAGCTTATTTAGTGGCTCTAGGTCTACCTATCCCACTATCAAACCTCAGTTCTGCCTCTATAGTGAGCCACAAAGCTGTGTATGTGCGTCCGCGTGCGCGGGTATATATGTGTTTGTTTATTTATCCATCCGGGAACGTAATGAAGCTTGCACGGAAAATAGCTTGCAAACGTGTATCTGACATTTCAGTAAATCTCGGTGCTTTTTCAAAGTGTCTCCCACTTTTCGCTCATCCCATTTGTCTACTCTATTTTTGCGAGTTTACTTTGCCTTCAGGCTATGGGTGTGTCTACCTCTATATACATGTGCAGTTTCTTTACCAAGCTATAGGAAGGTGCGTGGGGTAAATTCTTCCCGGCAACCCTTCGAGAACCTGACATAATAGCCTGCAGCTTCGGAGTAAGGGTGGCGCCTGGCCACTTTTCGCCACAAAAGGAGACCCGAAACGTCCACTGCTTCGTGACCGATAAGCGACCAACGCGCGAGTCAGGGTGGCCCCCTTCACCGGAACGTGCCCATTTGCATGTATACGCATGCAAATACCTCGCCTTCTCTTCGGGTTTCCCGAAGGCGCGAGCAAACGCTCCGAGCAACGCGTTACCCAGTTCGGGTTGCACTGCTGCGTTCGACCCACCCGCGACGCGCGCGTGCCCCGGTCGCCTCCGGAGGTTCCTGATTAAACGCGCACACCCACACGCCGCGTATACGGTAGCGGCCCACAACGCGGCTTGTTGCTTGTGTCGCGCGCAACCGGATCCTTAATGGATCAGCGCCACACACTCATTTGGCTCGTTTACTTTCCGCGCGCCTCCGTGCTGGTACATTATCTGCTCGTTTCGCTTCTCGCTAATGTGCGTGGGGCCGTGCGTTTGTGGGTGAGCCCTCTGTAGCCGTGTTTTGTTTGCGGTGTTTTGAGACAGCATGAACGCGATGTCTAGTCATGTGGGTCAGGCAGTGCCGGTGGCGTAAAACTGATTATTTTTAGAATCCGCACTGCCGGCGACAGAACTGGAGGATCCAGTTATGGCTTATGGATGTTAGTAGCTGGCAAGCTTGTGCAACACATTTGACGCTGAGGCGTCTTCGAGGTATACGCTGCGGCAGTTACGAACTCGAGCAATGGTATTTGCGGCCAGGCACTGGAAAGATAACGCTAGATAACGGAAAACTCCTTCTCGCATGCAGCACCCCGCTGAGAGGTCGTTATTCCTACCTTCCCTTTCTTATCTACTCCTCATCCCAGGAGTGGGCTAAGGCAAACAAATTCTGGGACTCCCCCTTCTCCAGTACCCGCTTTCGGTATCTGACACTGCGGGCTACGCGAATTGTCCAATTTCAACAAAAAACGTCGCGTTCCGAGATTGGAGAAGAAATCAAGCAGCGCGGCCAGGCAAACGAACGCATCTGGAAAATTCCTGCTTACGGCTGCGGAGAATTAAAAAAAAAAAAAAGCAGCGCTGGGCCGTCTATAGTTCGATATGTCTGCTTATATTCCTCCCGAAAAAATGTCTCCGCAGCGTTGCACTGTGTAGAGTAGTAAGCAGACTTCGAAGAGACTCTGCGCCAGTCTTGGCCCCTGTAAAGCAGGCCTTCCCGACATCGTGTACTGCAGTGAAGCTGACTCAAAAAAAAAAAAAAAAAGTTATCTTGCACGTTTCGTCGCATACACCCAGGACCCAGGGACACTGAACTCAGCGACAAGCGATATATGCCCACGCATTCTCACATCACAAGACAAAGCTTAGATGCGCGCGTAGTTTTTTTTTTTTTCTTTCTACGTGGCTGTCAGCTTCAAGAGACATATTTTCTATTTTCTTGTGTTCGTCAATTTGTAGCGCTAAAACCATGTCGCAAGTTCCCACCAACTCGCCTAGCAGCAAGTCCTTTTCTAAAGCAAGTAGCGTGTGCTAGAGCAATGCGTAGCTAGTTCCATAAGAAGTAGGTCTGCGCTAGGCATGTCCCATGACTTTGTTTGCCAGTAATAAGCGTGCGTGTCCGTCGCCGGTATCACGGCGCATCTGAGGCCTGGCGCAGGTCTAAAAAATTACGAAGTAGGACCAGTGTTAGAGCCGTCCTTGCGGCTAATTGTCGTACAATTTGTTTCCGGATAGTTGTGGCAAAACAACGGTTACGGCCGCTTTCTGTAACATTACTCCCTCCGTTGGCGGCCGTACATTGACGGCAGACGAGAATTCTGTAACGTTTACAACTTCAGTGGGAACTAAAGAAATGTCACGAGTAAATGAAAATTCGGCATAATGGTACAGTCGGCTTAGCGGCTAATTGTCGTACAATGTGTTTCGGCATAGTTTCGGTAACACAATAGTGAGAGCCGTTCTCTCTAATCATGCTCCCTCTGTGTGTGGCCATGCTTCCCTGTGCAACAGGCAATGTGGGAAAGCCTACTAGCAAAGCCCAACTTACTGCGATCCCCTAGAAGGTCGGCTTCGCATCTAAACACTAATGCATTGCTAGGAAGACATGATTTCTATATCAATATAAGCCGTCTTGTATCAAAATTTGAAGGCCCTAGGACCTGCTTTTTATTTATTGTTGCATTTTTTTTTCTATACTGGGAAGCGTGTTTAGCACGGCGCAGAAACCAGCTCCAGAAACAGCGTGACACGATACCAGGAGAGGCTGTCGTCAGAACAGTCTCTGCTGGTGCAGTGCTTTTGCCAGTTGAGAAGTTCTGAGCGATCGAATAAACTCGGGCCCTTTGATTCTGAAGCGGGAGCCATAACCACTCTCGGGTTTTTTGCCTTTTTCGGGAGCCATAACGTCGGGTTTTTTGCCTTTTTGCATTGTATTGGTTGGAGCCTAATTAAATCTCAGTTCACTCTCGGCTGCAAGTCATATAATTGAGGTTTCTTGGCATGCCTATCGCGGATTCGACGCCGCCACATCCTGTAAATGCATTTTACAAGCAAAATACGAGTACGCATAAACACTTCTCATGGGCGGGGAAGAAATTACTGATGTCCGGCCGACTGAACGCCACCGAGTGTTTTGCGCTGCGAGTGATGTTTTCGACTCTCGCTGTGGGCTAGATCTTGGAGTTTTACGATTAAATTTGGGCTGGTTACTCTTTGGAGTTTCCACGTTAGCGTGATGGCTGTAGAGCGGAATCGTTTGAACGATATTGCTGAGAATTGTACTGCCACGCGGAGAGGTCTGTTGTGCCGCCAGATGAGGCCAGTGCGGCGTGCCTCTGCGCATGCCCACATGTTTGCTAGCAGCAAGCCTTTTCGTGTTTTATTAATCAGAAGCACTCGGTATGAACGGAAGGGGTCCCAGTCACGTGGGTTTAGGAGCCGTTTCACTACTACGATGGTTTTGAACGATAGGAGTATTGTGAATGACGTGACATCCGCGTCCATCCTCAGTGCGCTTTGGAGACTGTTCCAGGAAAAGGTGGCAGTCCTGCAGTTTTCAAGGCAGCGATCCATTGTCTCCGGGCGTGAAACGATCGGCGTGGGCGGCGGCTGTCGATCTTCTCTCGTTCCAGTGCGTCTCTCGTTTCCCGCCTCCTTCTACGCCTTGCAGGTGTTACATTGTTCGCGCCTCTTCGGATTGCACGCTTCTCGCCGTGTTTCTGCCACGTGCGTTTGACGTTCGCGTATGGGGCCTGTGCTGCGGGACAACCTTTTTCTTTCCGCTTGAGCGACGGTTACTGGGGTTTTTTTTTTTTTGTCTTTTTTTTTTCGCGGCGTATTTGTCGTTTATACTTTATCGTTGTTGAGAGCTGCATCGCCAGTTCGTCTCGCCCACGTATCGCTGACATTATCGTGTCGTCGATGTCTGCTCAAGTGTTCCCAAGTATTCTGAGATTTCGCAAGGAGACGTTCGACAGTTTCCCCTTCTTGCAGGCTCGTTTCAGCCTTGGTGGGGATTCGTGCACGTCTATTTACGACGCTCTTGTTTCTTCGATATTAGAGAGTTTTAGCATAGCGGCTCCCGTACGCTACGCTAAGGTTAGCGGGTAGCGGGACCGGACTGCGCATGCGCGCGCGGGGAGTGCGAGGAGGTTGCCCCTCAGCGGAGGGAAAGAGAGGGCATAGCGAAGGCAGGCCGCGCGGAACTAATCCACCCCACCGTGACGAATTTGCTCTCCCCAGTCGCGCCCCGCTACCCGCCGCCGTAGCGTTAGCGGACGGAGCACGCTATGCTAAAACTCTCTATTTTCCCATTCCTCCGCACTGCTCCGCATACGTTCCGCGCCTGCACCAGGACGTCGTCAGTAGAGTATGACGGTTGCTCAACCAGCTGTTAAAACGTCCCCCTTTAATTTACACACTGGTACGGTCCCTGTTAAAGTGACCAGGAAAATGATGCCAGTTTTAACGCGAACTTTCAGCAATTAGTATTGTAATTAAGGAACAATGTAAAGCACTCAGTCCTTATGACGTCACTGGGTGTGCGTTTGACGGCCGCCGACAAAAGCCACTGCCAAAAAACGTGATTATGCGATTCTATTGTACCAAATTTTATGTTAACGTGCTTTTAACATGCTTGCAACTAGTAATACCTCCATTGCGTCACTGTTTGTTTTTCTTATACATGTGGATTATTCATTAGAAGTTAACAGAATTGGTGTCCCTATTATCGGGACACAGCGTTGTTTCAAGTGAACCAAACTTGTATTTGTCTTCGCGTCCTTTTAAGTGGAAATATAACGACATTCCTGGTAAGATCTTCGCGGAAATGACTTCCGTCGACTCGTCCTCCAGTACGCCGGCGAAAAACAAAAGGGAGTGAACTTCGACCTGCACCTTG
>NW_027526445.1:70825947-71012463 GCF_048455015.1 Haemaphysalis longicornis | reverse complement strand
CTCCGCACCGCGTCACATACGTTCCGCGCCCACACCACGACGTTGTCAATAGAGTATGACGGCTGTGCGGCCAGGTGTTAAAATGTTCCCCTTTAATTTGCTTACTGGCACGCTCCCTGTTTAAAGGGATCAGGAAAGCGAGTTGGGTTCTTCCTAAGGACGGCTTTGTCCCATGATGCCAATTTTAACGCGAACTTTCAACAATCAGTATTGGAATTAAGGAATAATATAAAGCACCCAGTCCTTATGACGTCACTGGGTGTGCGTTTGACGGCCGCTGACGGAAGCCACTGCCAAGAAACGTGACTATGCGATTCTATTGCACCCCTTGCACGAGGTCGCGGGTTCGATTCCCGGCCGCGGCGGCCGCTTTTATGATGGAGGCAAAAAGCAAAAACGCCCGTGTGTACGAGATTTCGGCGCACGATAAAGATCCCCAGGTGGTCAAAATTAATCCGGAGCCCTCCACTACGGCGCGCCTCATCGCCTGCGCTGCGTCGGCGCGTTAAACCGCACAATCAATCAACCAAATCTATTGCACCCCTTATATGATAACGTGCTTTTAACATACTGATAGCTAGTAAATACCCCAATTACGTCACTTCTGATTTTTTTTGTATGTGGATTATTTATTAGAAGTTAACAACAGAATTGGTATCCGTATTATCGGGACACAGCGTTCTTTCTAATGAGCCAATATCTGTGTTTTCTTTTCGCGTCCTTTTAAGTGCAAAGATAACGACACTCCAGGCGGGATCTCTCTTGAAATTTGACTTCTTCAGACTCGTACGGAAACACGCCGGCAAAAAAAGAAGAAGAAGAAGAAGAAGAAGAAGAAAAAAAGGAAGTGAACTTCGACCTGCACCGTGCGCCTCACCGTCTCCCCGCGGAGATGGGCTCTCCCTGCCTGGCTTTGTCGCGGAGCAAAGCGGCTCTCCATCGTCGTCGCATCGACACGGAAGCCGATTTCTACGCGCATGCGCAGACGGACACGCCTGGCCGAACATCAATCGCACGCCGCCGCCGCCGCGCCTGCATGCGGGAGGGAGATCCGGATCTCGCCCGCTGCGGCCGAAGGGTGCGGAAAAAGAAAATGCGGCGACGACCCGTATCGGCCCGGATCAGTGGACGGCCGGGTTTTCCCTTTCTTTGCTGCCGCGGCCGCTTTCTGTTTTCGCCCTGAAGCAGAAAAAGTGACGAGGAAGAGTTCGTTATAGCCGGAGATTCGGCATAACCGAATTGCGTTATTTGGGGGTGTAAAAATTTCGCGCTCGTTCCCGACGTTATTGTGGCAAATAATGCATCTCAAAAAGGTCAAATTGACCTGGGCGTTGAGACGCGCTGTAGTGCAAGACTGCGGATAATTTTGACCACCCGGGCATATTTAATGCGGGCTGAAATCTCGATATACAGGTGTTTTTGCTTGTCGCCTCCATCTTAAAAGCGGCCGCAGCGGACGGGAGTCGAACCCGCGTCCGTGGGCTCTAGATAATGCATATATGGTTTAGATTTCTTGGTTAAGTTCTTATAGTTCATCATGCCGGCGGGCGTAAGGTTGCGGGGAACTCGGGTTTCGGCTAGATATCAGTACACGGCACCGTTTTTAAATGCAGAAGAGCGGCGGACGTTACGGTAGAACGCGAACGCGTCCTTTGGCAGCTGCAGAATTACGGCGTACTTTAATGGAAACCTAATTGAACCCTTAGGCCATGTGCTCGAAAGCTTGGAGTTCACAATTGACATCTGAAATAAATTTTGTTGCTGGTATTACTCCGTTTTCGTGCAAGTCCAGCGCTGCGTCTTAGCAGATTGTTCGTCATAACAAAACCTAAACTTTATTTGTATCATTTTTGCCGCCAAGCGGAGTGCTCCATGAATCGGAGTAATTTCATATACTTCCGTAGCATCTTCGAAAGTAAAAGCACCCTCGAGAGAGATAAAGCACGTTCTCTTAAAAATACCTTACCTTTTCCGCGCTTTATCTTGTCTTCCAGGGAGAGAGAGAAGAAACTTTATTTAAGAGTCTTTCGTTGCGAACTCCACACTGGACGGAGGTGGTTCCCTGTTCACGGGAATCCATATGCTGCTCTCGCCGCCTGGCCCCTGGTGACCAGTAGTAGCTGATCCTCCAGGGCGGGGCTGGTCAGCAAGATCCTCAATGAAGCGGCCAGGCTCAAGGAACAGCGCAAAAGAACGGGCCAGCGTCGAGCGGGCAATTAAAAAAAAAAAAAAACACTAGGCGTCTGATTCGTTTAACAGTGCGCTCTTGATATCCAGGAACTGAGTAAAGCATGTTCCATTAACCAAGTCAGCGTTCGAATGTCGGAACATGTGCGAAAAATCCAATCTCAGTCCTTTTCTCTCGCGCTGTCGAGTAAATTCCTCCGAGGAACTTATCTGGGTACATTGGGAATTGATTTGAGCAAACCAGAACTTCTTTCTTTCTTCCAACTTCGCCTTTCCATCTTTCGCTGTCTGCTCTGTGGCTGATGGCGTCGGGCGCGAACTTTTGCAGAAACATGGTCAAAAAGTACGTAATATGCTGGCAAGATGCAAGGAGGCGTTTGCATTGGTGGACGTGGATCTCTACACTTTGTTTCGTTATATAGTGGTTTTAAAAACTCAGCTCCATTCCACTCTGTGAGGGTGGATGACCAGCGGAGTTGTTTGCGGGGGATTCGTTGACCACAAACTTGATTCTGCCGAGCCGCGCCCACGTCTTGAATTTCCCGCCTTTCGCTGTTCGGGGACCCAATGGGCGGCCCGGCCCGATCTTCGTCGGTGGTCTTCTTCTGCTGCCTTCCCGCCCATTGCCACCCCCCCCCCCCCCCCCCCTTTTCTTTTTATGGGCGGGCTTCACGGTGCAGGACGCAATGTGGGAAAGCCAGCTTGCGAAGACCACGCTTGCATAGATCGATGAATTCGGCTTCACTTCCAAACACAAATGCGATGCAGGGAAAACGTAATTCCGAGGATAATATACTCTATCTTTTCTTCAAAATATGAAGCGCTGGAGGCGCAGAGGTGGTCGAAGGGAGACGGTGTGCTGATATGAAATAGTGGGGAGCGGCTTTCTTCGGTCTACGGGCGGAGGTGCGGTGTCAAAAGTACGGGTGATTATTCCAATGGATACGGCATGGCCTGGGCCGCCAGTGATCTTCCGTTTGTGCGACAGAATTGTGTTATCGCTTCATCGACCCTCCCTCCTTTCCACCACTACTCTACTCTGTGTTGGTGTAACAACGTCGCCGGTTTTTTCGAAATGGCACCGCTTTGCCGGCGCAGTAATAAACGAAAAAAAGGAAAAAAGAACTGGACGTGCGGAAACATGCGACCTTCGAGCTTTGAAGCTCGGCAAATAGCGTACACGTCGAGGCATGCTCGGCGACCAGCCGTTTTCCATCCACGACTTGTTGCCCAACGTCATCAACGCTGACAGCAGCAGGCCGCAGCACAGCTGTTCCCCTTCCCCCCCCTTTTTTTTGTCTCCTCTTTTCATAACGTTTACTTTTACCCCCCTCTTTGTCGACGTCGTGGGAAGTTTCGTTTCGTCGACGGCCAGCCACCGCCACCCGCTGTTCCGCGGAGCGCGCGCTCGTCCCGTAAATTTCGGGCGGCCCAATCGCGATGCGCAGGAGCGTTGTGTGGCGTCTGTCGTGCTCGTCGGCGGCCGAGTCGTCGTCGCGAGTCGTGCGTTCGCACCCGATGACGGGGGAGGGCAGTGAGGCGATGTGTATGCGCCAGTGTGCGCGGCTGACAGCAACGTGATCGGCGTTTAACGAGGTGAGATGCGGCCGGCTGGGGGGTGCACTTAGTACGACAAGCCACCACGTGTGTAGAGCGAAGGAAAGGCGGTCGTGATCGATCTTGGCGTATACTCGATCCGTGCCAGCATGGGTTTGAGTTTGTTGTGGCCATTTGGCAGCGGGGGATGTCATGAGCGGTTTTGCAGTTCCTACGCTTGTCAAGGTTTGTAAGGACCAGTAATTGGGTGTCTCGGATTGCACGGCAATTGTGGTTTCGGATCTTTGATCAGCCGCGAAGTTGGAAGTGGCAAAATTGGGATCAGCGTACGCGTTTGAGTGGTGTTGCGCGTTTCAGCAGCGGCGAAATGCAAAATGCGCGTTTCCGCAATTAGTCATGTATGTCCTTCCGTCCGTCGAGCTTTTGGCGTTTTAAAACACGAAGGGGAGAGGGGGGGGGGGGGGGGGTTGTGCTTTGTTGCGGGATAGTTGGCAGAAAAAGTCCAACGACTGCAAATCACATTTTCCAGAATGCGCTTCTTTTACTTCGGGAAATCTACCTTACCTTCTAGTGCAGCAGTTCCAAAGGCGCACTTCACTACTTGTTCCCACCCCTTCCCGCAGAGATTTATACACCCCCCCCCTCCCTCCCCTCCCCTCCGAAAATGAGTTCGACACCCCCCAACAAAGATTCTACAACCTCGAGTGCCCTGCCCAGGGATTTATACTCACACCCCCCAGCACCCCCTTGGGAGGATTTTGACATCCCCCCAAAAGCAAAATTCTGTATAAACCACTGCTCCTGATTTCTTTTTTTTTTTTTTCTTAAGGGGAGGGAGGGGGGCTTTCCAACCGCTCGAACATATGCAATGGCTATAGTCTGGGGCTTCTAACGCAAAAAATGCTTTCATGCCAGAACTTTTCCTTGTTTTTGTCCAGTGAAATATTTTGTGTCGGGCTTCGAAGAGCTGCTGCGTGACCACAGCAAAACTGCATTGCATGCTGAAGTGCTGCGTCATGAGGAGCAATGACTTATGCAACCTTTTGTAGTTCAGTTCCTGCAGCAAACTTCAGGTGCCCTGCAATGCCTCAAGCTCTTGGCAAAGCTGACAGTTTAATTGCAAAACTCAGTGTGCAGTGTAGGAGTAGTTTATCTATAACTAAACTATTCCTACACTCCACTATAGTAGCATGACCTGTAGGCAAGCATTTGCATTGGTTTCTTCCTGCTGTAAGGGATCAGAAACTTCAAAGTTAATTTTACTTTGCAGTTTTTACGGGGGGTGCAGTTCATCAATTTGAAATGGTTTGAAACACCACTACCCTGCTAACGGCTTTATTTTATTTTTTATTTTTAAAATATTTTTTTAACTGATACATCAAATTAATTATGTTTCGTTATCACAGGAGTAATGTAGCTGGGTTAAATGGCATTGAATAATGGAAACGTTGCAGCTGCATCCCTTACATTCCTGTTTGATCAGTCGCGTGGCCATGGCTGTCACTGCCTTTGCATTCCCATGGCAGGGCCACTGGACATTATGACAAGCCATGAAATCTTCGTGGTGCGCAAACACTTTAGGGCGAACTTTCATTCATTTTGAGACGATGTCACCTGCATGGGCTGACACTCTCATTTCCATCCTGCAGGATTAAGTGTGTGGGAAGCTAAGGCAGTCTGCATTACTTTTCTCGGTAATTTTTGGTGGACAAAATGCAGGGAATCTTTCTCATAGCAACAGTACGAAAAAAAAAAGCGAAAGTTACTTTTGTTGTTACTCTTGCTTCATTGTAACTGCTGTCCACACCTGCGACCCACATTGCAAAGTGAATTATAGTAGTGATTAGTTCATTTCAACCTGTTCTTCCTTGTGGTCTACCGTTGATGACCAGCTCAGCACTTGTGATATGCTAAGCTTGTATCGATTGCAGTTGGGCTACTGTATGAGGTCCAGCAAGATTTGTAATGGGCTAGTTGGTCGGATACTTGAAAAGTCACGACGATTGCGCAGAAGGACGACACACGGAGAGAAGACAACAGGATGAGCGCTGGTCCGGTTGCCTTTTCTCTGCGTGTCATCGTTCTGCGCAGTCCTCGTGGCTTTTCAAATACTATGTGAGGGCGGAGGCGTCGGCTCCTCCCACCAGCATGCTGTGTGTGCCTTGATGGTGTGTCTCCACGACCAGCGAAAGAACGAAGTCGGCATCTCGGGGAGTGCTCATCAAAGCCTTTTCCTCCCCCCTGTCTGTGCAGAGGACATGCTGCAGCATGACGAGCTGTCCCTGCAGGAGCGGGTGAGCGACCTCGAGAAGAAGATCCTGGAGCAGACGGACGAGATCACCTGCCTGCGCAGCACCATTGCCGACCTCCTGCGCCGCATGAACCAGCTCGAGGGCAGGGGTGAGTGGAGGGGGAGGAGAACGTCTCTCTCTCTCTCTCTCTCTCTCTCTCTCTCTCTCTCTCTCTCTCTCTCTCTCTCTCTCTCTCTCTCTCTCTCTCTCTCTCTCTCTCTCTCTCTCTCTCTCTCTCTCTCTCTCTCTCTCTCTCTCTCAAATAGGGCACAGCACTGACATGCGAGGACGAGGCAATAGGCAGACTGACAGCTATACATATCAAATTTCGACCTTACTATTATATACCTCTAATGTACTGTCCCCTAAGTATTTAAAACCAAGAGTAACAATGTTTGGGTAAAGAGGTAGCAACAGCTCGTAAACGAAATATCAATCATTCTGTGTGTCATCTGTGCCTTGGTCCATCCTTGTTGCTTAGTGCTGCATCTCTTTCCATTGAGTTGCGATCAAGCTAGCGCTGCAGCAAGTGGGTGTTGTTACCCCACAGACAGTCCTCCCCTCTGTGTTGTAGTGGCTTCTTTACTATTCTGAAATGCACCTGCATGCAAGGAGGTTCGCTGTAGTTTTTTTGCTCATAAATTATAAAATATTGTAAGGTTACAGATTCTGGGTAATAAGCGGGTGAAAACGGTGATCAATACTTGTCTGTTCTGTTAATGTGTTGTTTCTAACTGCAGCACTGCCAAAAAAAAAAACTAGAAATTTTAGTGTAATGTTTAAGGCAGTATGTTGTTCTGAAAAGCATTGAGTCCATTCTTCAGTTTTTACTGTACATCACTGTCAGTGTGTATTCCCCATTAAAAAGTCTGTAAGCGATGCTTCAACACCAACATAGGTTGCGTCCTTGAAAGCATCATTCCCAACATCTTTCATGCAAAGGCTGCTGCTGCTAAGTGTTGAGGGCTTATTGCCACCCAAGTTGGTTGAGCGCAGACCACACATAGCTTCCACGCCTTTCTGCATGCGGTGGGACGCAGATTTATTAATTCATCACTTAGCGAGCCAAATTTGGTCTCTCCCATTATCTCATGAGCTGTGTGCTTTTTTAGAGAGGTTCTGTGCTTGAAACAAAATTTCTGGGTCTGGGTTTGTCAACTGTCTGTTATTCGGAGTCAGTGTGTATTTTTATTGCTTCCTCCTAAAATGTTGTCCATTCATTCTTTTTGTGCATCACCCTGGGATTTACAGATGGTGAGTGGTCATCGTTCTGGTGTGTGTTTGACACTGCCTGTCCACCAAATGGCTTGCTGACTTGTGCAAATACTAATGGAGGGAAACAAAGTAACACCACAACTAGTATTGCATTTCTGGTGGAAACAGTGCAAGCTGTTGAATGGGAACCCAACTTTTGACATCTTGTCATCACTGGTGGGAACAGTGTGAAAGTTCTCAATTCAAGACTACTTAGCATGGAAGAGGGGCTGCCACTTATCATAGCTCGAAAATTTGCACTAACGTAACAAGTGCTATGCTTGCATTACGGCTGGTTGGTTGATTGATTAATCAAATAAATTTATCAGTGAATGCTTTTTTCAAAATTGTTTTAAACTGGTCAAGGTGATGCCAGCCTAAAGTTGTCACCTTTCCCTGAGAAAAAAAAAAGAAAAAAGAAAGAAAGGCGGCTTTGTGGTGGTGTTGTATATGCCATGCTATCCTGAAGGGCCACATCAAGAGAAACTCGAAGGGATGAGAAAATTTGTTCATATTACCAGAAATTCGTCTTAAGCGTAGGTGTTTTGCATTTTGAATGTTACAAGAGAGCAGAAGTGTTATTCATCTTAAACAAGGAGTTCATCTTAACCAGAGTCTGCTGTACAAGATTGAATTTGTGTTGACAAAAAAAACGTTGTGCTTTTATTTCTTTTTTTGACTTGCAGTTCTACTTATTGTTGCATTTTCCTAGAGAGAAATCAATGTAATGTGTGCTGAATGCGACTTGAAATTTTGGTTACTGCTCTGAACGTGCTGCCCTGAAAATTAACCGAACGTAATTTGTCCATTAAAAGCTCTGTTCTTCAATTGTTGTGCCTCCCCTTGGTCCCCCAGCTTGTTCACCCGCGTATTTTTCTTTGCTCGCATGTCTTTGCACACTTTTTCGACATATTTATCATTGTGCGTGCTGAATTGATGCTTATAAAACGCAAAAAAAGTCATCCCAGCATGATGGCCAAAAAACGGCCCATGACAGCCAGTTTTAACAATGAACAGCAGCCCATCCACTGCGTAAAAAACCGGTCGGTAAAGAACCAGGCAGGTGGCAACCTCAGCCAGGTGCGGCCTTCTAAAATTCACTGTGACCTCATCCGAGGGTAATTCTATTTTATGAGTGACAAAACTTCTCACTGTGTTGCTCAGAAAATGTGATGATGAAAATTTCAAGCTTGCTAGTGTCGCAAAGAGCGATGGGAAGGTGGTCGGTTTTGTAGAAGCTCTTTCGCACGTATTCGTTGGTGTGACGCTTTGGGAGAAACGTTAGAGAAGTGCCAAAAGCAGCTCATGATGAATTGGATGCAGATGACAACTGCTAAGCCCCCTGTATCAGGAAATATGGCAGTTATGAAAACGACAAGCGTTCTGAGCGCCTCAACATCTTGGAGCTCAACTCACTGCGAAAAGTCATAGAAACACACTGTGGCGAGAAAATGCAAACCCTGAAACTGGAGTCATTCTGCATGAATGATTGAAAAGGTGGTTAGTGCATGACCTTGTTTTGGCACGATCAATGATTGCATTACTCACAGGCACGGTCAGTTGACAGACAGCCGTGCGTTCTTCTTGATGTCCTTGTGCTGTGTTCAAAAGCAACTTACTATTTTGTTTCCTTTTGCTGTCTCTGTGCTGACCAATATTATGTGTTCCCTCCTGTTGGTGCAGCCCCGGTGATCACCAACTCCAACAGCCATGCCACAACGCCGACCAAGGTGTCCCCGTCCCCCCCACAGCACCCGGTCGTCCACAACCGGCACTCTTTCCACAGACAGGTACGCTCGTTGCTGGTGCATTAGGTAGGCTGTTTTGTGGGGGAAGTTTGTGCTCTTTATCTAAGCTATTGTCGTTTTCCACTCAAAACTGTTGCATTCTGCCGTGGCTCAGTGGTTAGGCCATTTCGTTACCAAGTACGAGGTCAACGGGGGCCATTCCCACCTCCGTAGCAGCTGTCTTTTTCCAGTGGAGTCAGGAAACGAGAACACCTGTGTGTTGAGATTTCAGTCCAAGTTTGAAAGATCCCTAAGTGGTATCCAAAATTATGCGCAGCCCCTTTACTGCAGTATGATTTGAAGTCCATGTGTTGCTCCGGTGCTTGGAGCCTCAATTTGAATAGGTTTACTTTCGTTTCAGTGAACTGCTGTAATTGTGCAAACATGCCCCCCTGCATTCGCAGGCGAGCAACAGCTCGAACTCGTCGTACACGGACGGGGTGACGCCCCTGAACGGCAACCACCAGCCGGCGCACACCTCGCCCGGGGTGGCCCCCCAGCGCCGGCTCAGCTACTTCCCCACCGCCTCCACCAGCTCCCTGCACAGGTACTGGGCAAGGGCAACGGGGCCTCTCTTCCTGGCGTTGCATCTTAAGGACACTTCTGCGGGTGTGGTTCATTTTTGTACTGAGACGCCAGTGTTACCTGTCATTAACTGAAGTGAAGTGAAGTGAAGTTTGAAGTTTTATTTTTGGCAGAATGGTGTACATGGTGCCGAGGCTAAAGGCGACGTACATGTCGCCTGACTTGACCTTTGGCTCCCGGTAACACTGCCAATAGAAGCCCGCCAGTGAGTAATAAACATGCTAGGCAGACAGTTGTTGTGAAAAGGGAGGAAAACTCATTGGCAGAGGGACAAACAACCCACCCAGTGAAGACGGAACTGCTTCTCTGCTGACGGCTTGCCACTGGTAGGGCAGGTAGAAAGGGTGTAAGCTGAGTTCTTGTGCAATCAGAACTGAGACTTGAACGCCATCGTGGAACCGTCAAGATAAATCATCTTATACCCCATACACCCAGGCACTCTCAATTTGGATTGAAGTGACAGAGGATTGTCTTTTTGAGCTCACTTGATGCACCACTGCTGCTTATATGACACGTCACAAGCCCAATTAAGAAAACACTCTCATACGCCAGATGGTGCCAGAAAGGTACTTTGCAGCCAGCTTTGGGTAACCCTGTGAGGCTGTAGCCGGTAGCAGCCAAATTCACGGCCATGTCAAGTCGTAAAGTGGTTGCTTTTTAGCAACTGGTACAGTGCTGTGTGGTGTGGTATGTGAGCCCTTTTTTCACGACAGCGCTTGGCCCCCACCACGTTGCCCCTTCATATTTGTCCCAACAGAGACAGTAGTGCAAGATGAACTAGCAATAACTGCTGTAGTTGATACAGTCGCCAACGGGTGTGGCAATGCAATTTTTGTGTTCAAGCAGGATTGACCTGTGGTGTCACTGTACAAATCCAGTTTTGTGCAAGTAGGTGTACTTATCTACATAAATATTATTGTGTACTTATTTCAGTCAGCTTACTCGATACAACTCGTGGCATTATTGAAGTTGTCACCTTTTATGGCATTACTCAAAGGGGAGAAGAGTATCACTGCTGCCTTCTGATTGCGCTTGGAAACCTCAGTCACGCTTGGATAACCAGGATTGAGTTGAGTGTGATAGAGCTCGATCGCAATTGAAACTGGCCATATAGCAGCGCCCGATCCGTATTGAGTTTGATCAGAATCAACTCAGTTGTATTTGAAAGTGCCCATGTCACAGGGGTATTAGGCTCCCTCAAAAATAAGTTTGCCTTGCAAAGGATGGTTCGTGTGGGGAATAAATTTGGGAAATAAAATAAAATGAAAGTAAATGTAAGGATTTAGTAGTGAAATAAATGTATGGGGAAACCTTTCTTCAGCACGTTGCTTAAAACACGTCCTGTGCAAGTGCGTGAAAGCTGCAGTGTCACAAAACGGTTTGTGGACAACCGTACATTTGAGACTGTTCATACCTCTCTGTTCTACTGTTCTAAAGTATGGTTTTCAGCAGGCGTTTCTGTTACACATGCGTGACTTTCCCTTTTAACAGTTTTGCCCTCCCCCTCTCTCCCCCTCCCTCTCTCCCTCCTTCTCTGAATGGCGATGGTGGCTGAGCGCAGCGAGGGTGGCCAGAGCTCGACCTCGGCCTCGCCCTCTCCGTCGCCCGCACCCTCGTCCTCGTACCGGGGCTCCCCGTCCCCCCGGCAGACGCCCTCGCCCAACCGGCACATCTCGGCCTCCACCTCCAACCTGTCCGCCATGCGGCGCTGGAGCAGCACCTGCTCCAGCCAGGACTTCGCCACCTCCAACAGGTAGGGCAGTGCGCCACTGGGGCTGCACTGGGGTCCCACTGGGTCAGTCGGCGTGTCGGGTGGCAGAGCACTGTTGGAAAACAGGGGCAGGGGATGTCCAGTTGTAACAGTAAACACATTTTTTTTTCATTTTTAGTGACAATACAATGGGGTGTGATGCATGCAAAAAGTTTGGCGACTGTTAAAAAAAAAAGGGAGGGCCCTGAAAGACGTACAAGGTGTGAGGTTCGGTCTTAGACCTGTGCACGGGCTTGGGTGACTCTGATAAGGTTTATCCTGAGCCACAATGTATTTTTCCTGGTGTGCCGAGGGGTACCCACGGCCAGGATCGGCTTGGATCATTGATGTAGTCGACGGATTTCGATGGCATTCTATTAACCAGCTGACACGCAAGCCTTCTTCTTGACCTAATCTCCTTTAATATGACCTTGAACGTAAAAAGGCAGGGTGGCGATGTGTGTTGCCACGAAACACTGTTGCCTTTTTGTCTAGTCCCACAGATCAGACAACTTTTTATTAATCTTAGCCCCTCCTGGGGCATCTGGAGAACAATTGTTGTCGATAAGCTAAGCATATTGTTGCAGAAGAAATTTTAACTTTATTGACTTATTTTCATTAATTTGTGAGGTCTCTTGGAATACAGGAAAACAGGAATTCAGTAGACGAGATGTTCCATGGAGCTGTGCCTGTCCCATTACTTTATAGCACTTTGGACAAGCAAGCTCTATCCCCAAATTTCAGCCCGCCCATGCACATTTTAAGACCATCTAGATAGGTAAATTAGAGCTTTGAAAGTAAGAGATTTGCAGTCTTCAATTAAGGGTCAGGACTAGTTGGCTTGAAGAAAAGCTTAGCTCAAAACAGTGCTTTTGGAGACTTGCAGTTGCGGTGCTCACGCATTCGGTGTTTGTTTCAGCTTGACTGCGCAGGCTCACAAAAAATGGCAAATACATCACCAAGGCTATGAAAGAAGTGCCATCCATTCTACGCCTTCTCCTCATTTTACTAGCTTGCTGGAGCCCCATTGGCCAAGTGATCAGCCAACACACAGTTGGAATCAGTTTTCAGGGTTTCTAAAAGTTTCTAAGCAGCTGCATTAGTTTTCGTTTATGTAAGTTCTCTCCCAAACGTAACATTTTTCAGCGTTCATATAAGCAACAGGGAACCAGCTCTCAGTGGAGAGCACTCCGTGCATAGGAGTGCTTGTACTAGTAATCCAGTTTTCTTTGCTTGGTTGATTCGGGGCAGTGTTTATTTCATTTTGTTTTATCCTTTCAGTATAAACTGACCAGTTGATGGGTTCACCTGTGCAGTTGGAATTGATTTGCAGGCCAGCAGTGGTGTATGCCAGTGATAAACTTAGGCATTGATAAATTGTGCATATGGAGCACAGCGCAATGACAGTTTTTATTGTCGTGAAAGTTTTGTGAAACTCTAGGGCATCAGTATCTGCAGCATGGGTGTAGTTGGCGGACCTGCTAAAAGCATTTCTACCCGACCCCCTCCCATTTGTTTGCTTGTGACAGTCACCTGTCCAGTTATCTGACCTGTGTGACCTGGATAGATAACACTCGTGCAGTTGTACATAAATGCCTCGCATTGCGGCCACAGTAAATGTAGTTGTTTTTCTTCAGTTTGTTTATATAATGCCTAACCCCCAGCCCCATTAGTCAAGTTGAGGCTCGCACGACAGTTCCAAAAACAGGGCTTTTTGTCAACTACCGCTCCGCTGATTCATGTAACTGGATCTTATTGATTTTAAAGCTACTGCGTTAAACCATTTGCCATAGGGCTGTACGGAAATGCATTAATTTCCATGCCCAGCAGATCGTTTAGTTAAGCTTACCTTTTGTGGCTGCCTTGGCTGGGGCAACTGCAGGCAGTGTAGGCCTGGTATCTCCATTACCAGACTACAGCGCAGTATAATTACAGCTACTCCCATTTTTGGTCCTACCTTGGTGTTCTTGTGTGTCTACAAATCAGTTTGGGCTGCACACGAATGTTCCTTGCCGTTAACGTGTGTGTGACATGGTTCTAACCTTTTCAGCTGTGCTTGTCTTGCAGTGCCTGGAAAGAGAGAGAGAACAAAAAAGTGTCCGCCTCTTGCCTGGCCCCCTTTGTTGGTCACTCACCCACAAAGAGGCTGCTCCCCTGCTACGCTACACGCTTTGCTGCTTTATCACTGGCTTGGCTAACACTGTCGCACGTGCCTCGATCGCCGCACCGCGATTCGCTGTGCAACATGTTGTGCTGTGTAACATGTGCAACATTCCTTTGGCCAGCTGCAAAAGTGGCCGCTGACACGTTTATCACGGAGGAATAGAATGCAGCAGATTTTGTGATCAGCAGCAGGCTATACACTCACGGTTTCCTCTTGTTTTTAATGTGAAAGCATGAAATGGCCCAGCTGAAGAGCCCGCATTTGGCGACTGTAACAGACAGCAAAACAGCTCCTAAAATGGCCAGTGGCACAAATAGATTAAGAGTAAAGAAATTGAGTAGAAAAGAAAATGAGGAAAATTTGGGTATGGATGGTAGCTGAGTCCAGGGCCTCCATAATTTGGGTCAAGCACGCACCATGACTCTGACTTCCTAAAAGTGGGCCGAGTGCAACGTCGGCGACCAGTTAAGCTCAAAATTAAGGTAACCTCAAGTTAAAAGTAGTAATAGTCCTAAGAACGTGTACCCACTTGTGCAGATTGGCCAGTGATGGGGATAGCTGCCGTCAGTATACTCACTCACACTTTACACATACCTGCTCAGTGGGATTGGCCACTGACAATGACAACAGCCTTTGAGGGCTCACAGCCAATTCACCAATTCCTCTTGTATGCGGCGCCAACAATCCCACTCTAAGGAGCACATTGTGGCGTTCAATTGGACATTAATGCTTTCACATTCACAACTCACGAGATGGGCTTAGGTACCTTTGGAATTGCATTTTATTTTGTTGCATCAGTGCATGGCATTTTTTTATAGATAAGAAGTAGTTCTACTGTGTGGTTTTTAAAACTCTCAGTTCCATTTTTTTTAAATGAGGCAGGAAAATGTTATAAGTAATTTTCATTTTGTCATCGAATCGACAGCTGTCAATGACTACAGTAGTTGTACTGTCATACGTATGTGTTGTAGTGAGTTGTAGTGGTTATGTGCTGTAGTAAGATGTACTGACTAGATTCACGCCACATGTATTCACATGCTGCATGCTGCAATATCCAGCTTGCGCTTTTGGAGCTGCCTTTTTTGCTGGGCACGAGATCCCATCACCTCCATTTACCCTGAAGCAGAAACTGCTGGAGCATTCTTGCTCTTTTTACGACACTTCCACAGGTTCCATTGAAATATCCTCGTTAAACAGAGCATTGTTACGATATGGCACTTGAAACAGTATCAAGCAGCAGTGTCACTTATGTTTGTAAAAAAATCTAAGTTAGTTTGTGGGTGCCTCATTTTTTTTAGTTTTGTTTCTTCCCAAGTAAAAGCTTCACAAGGGCAGCCAGCAATAAGGTCACTGCTGTTCGTAATGAGGATCCTGTGGGTCTAGACTACATTATTTTTGCCTGGCTGGATAAAAGAAGGTCTCTTTCAGAGACCATTGCAACAGGATTGCGGAGGCTTCCAGAATTTTTAGTCTGTGCAAACCACTCGCTTGTTTGCACTGATATTGAATTTTTAGTCTCTTTGCCAGCAACAGCACACACACCTGATTGCATCTGTATGAAATAAAAATGGGTTTCGTGCCACTGGGTGCAGCCAGTGCTGGATTGGCTCTTTTTTTTCCCCAATCCAGAAAAGACAATCCACCTATGGGCAAAAAAAAAAAAAGAAAGGAAAGAGCCCACAGTTTATGAAAGTGATTATTTTTTAAGAATTTGCAATAATGTCACAACACCACATATGTATTACTATTCAAAAAATTGCAATGATAAGAATGAAAGGCAGTGGAATCTGTGGGTAATGTTTGCCTGAGCAGACGTGTATGCAGCAACTTATCTGCTAAAGCTTTCTGTGGTTCACTTTATTAAGGACGCTCAAGGCTTCTATGGTAGCTGCCTTAGGGAAACTTCTACTTGTCCTTCTATAATGAGTGGTTAGCTATATGAAAAGAAAGAGCAGTCAAAGGGGGAGGTTATTACATGCCTTCAGTGTAGCCATTTTCATTGACCTGTCTGCCTTTCTCTCCCTTCACCTGCTTATGTTATAATCGCGGCACAACCAAGGCACCTACTCATATAAACTCCCATCCAGAGCACACATGCAAACAAGAAATAAATGTGCATATCAGGTTACTGCACACTGTATAAATACTTCATTGCTAATTGTCTATTTATTCTTCGCACTGTAGAATCTTCTTTATTACATATCGTATGTATCTGTATCTTGTTACAAACAATGACTAGGTATTTTTTTAGCACAGCATAGTTAATGCTCACCCCATGGGGTTGAACCTCATCTTTGTAGCATATCGTATCTATCTTATTAGGAAAAATGACTAGGTATTTTTCACAAATACATAGTTAACGACGTCCCTGTTTTGTAGAACGTGAACAGCATCATTTGCCCAAGCACACTAGATTACCTGGTATTTCTTTTGCTTTTTTTTTTTTTTTTGCTCGATGAGGGGCTTTTGTTCTAAGTTGAATGCTCCAGCAAAGTCGCGGAACATTTGTAGAGTTGTTTCACTAAATTTTTTTGTTATTTCTGCCTGAAGTCATTTGTATTTTGTGCCTCTACTAATGCCTTTGCTCATACGATAAAAGTTAGGTTATTTTTTTAAGGTTTTATTTTATTTTTTAACTTTATTTTTATGGTTGTGATGATAAAAATTGGGGGATGTGTGTAGTTCTTTATCCTGATTGTAGATGCGAAATTTGTTTTTGTGCGAAAAGAATATATTCAAATTTATTTGGATTTTTATTATTCATTTTGTGACAACTTTTGTAAATGAACTGCTGTAGTGCAGGGATGCAGCTGAACACGGTACCAGTGAACTATGCACAAATCAAGGAATGCAGTAAAAACAAAATTATCATTCTATCTGATCTGTAGCAAACGTTAGGACCATTTGAAGTTTTGGCCTGAAAGGAAATACCGGTCTTTCTGGTTCCCACCTTCCAAGCCCAAACTTCAAACGGTCGTAACTTCTGCTACAGACCAGATAGAATGATAGTGCACTCCTTGCTTTGTGCCCAGTTCACTGGTACCCTACAGCAGTTCTTTTACAAAAGCTGTAAGAAAATCAAATATAAAAATACAAGTAAATTTGAATAGATTCATTTTGCACAAAACCAAATTTTATATCTACAATCAGAATGAAGACCTACATATGTACCCCAATTTTCCTCATCATAACTGCAAAAATAAACTTTTTTCGCTTAAGACCAGTGTGCCCCTTAAGTCGATAGCACCGTCTGGTAAATAGCTCACCGCTATCCATTGTGCCAATAAGGCTTCACCACACATGTGAACAACTGTAGCATTCGAGTAGACGCCTCTCTAATCCCTCTCTCACACATCATCTGCATGGCTGAAAGTGTCTTGGCTTGGCTTTTCCCTCCCTGGCCGCTTATAAGCGCTGCTCGAGTGGACGTGTGGTGATCTCTGCCGCACTCTGTGTGCGCGTACGTGTGTATCCGCCCTCCCCCTCACCTGCCCCTCCCCTTTTTTTCTTTCCTCCCTGTAGACGCATTGTAAGTGGTTCCATGTACAATCTGCCCATGCGGTCATCTTCAGGGACTCTCTATAGACATGGGTAATGGAAGACGACGGCAGCATTGCATGTGCCTCTTCTACGGGGGAACATGCGGGACGGGTTCGGGGTTCCTCCACTGACGTCGCACTGAGCGCGTCAAGGGCAATGGCAGCTTTCTTTAGATTAAAACAGCAAGAAAGTAGTACGCAGCGTAGGTGCTGGTAGCAAGTTATAAAGCCAAACCAAGCAAGTTGTGAAGCCAAGTCAAGCCAAGCCCAGTTGGCAAAGTAGTCACACCAAAAATCAGAATTGGCGAACACCGTCTGGGCCTTATGGCTCTTCAAGCGCTACGGTTGATGTGTGAATTTGATAAAGCATAGCATATGAGGTTTCCAGTTCGTGTGGCAGTTTCTAATTGTGACATCACGATTCTGTGTTCTTGTCGCTCCTTGGACTAGGAATTTGTGCTACTGGTTCTTTTAGGCAATCTAATTGGGATTTTTGTTTTTCATATTATAGTGTGCATTGAGCACAGCTATGTTGCAGAGGCTTCTGAAAAAAGAAAAGAAAGAAGTAGCGAGTGAATTGAAAATTTAAACTTCATCCAAGCATGATGGAAAATTTTGACTTGCACCAGCTTAATTTCGACCACAATTCAAGCGAGGAGCTTTCGCCTCACCAGGTTTGAATTTTGAGTTTCAGGCTTAGTGGTTTGTACTACAGGCCAGAGGAGGCCATGATTGTCACTTCTTGAGACGTCCTCTGAGCTCCCTCGTACGTAAAGTTCAACTTAGCTTAAATCTCTGAAACTTGTGCTATCAGGAACGTGCATTTGCATGTACGCATCTGCTGCCGATCGACTCACACGACCCCAAGTGTGCTGCGTATGCATGGCAGACAGAGGAATTGCACACATTTTTTTTTTTTTTTTACGCTTCTTTGTACGAGTCCTTGCACATTCCTGAGTAGCGAGGTAGCTTCGGGCCGTAAGAAAGTGAGGGAATGTTTAGAATGCAGCGTTGAGCGCCTCGCAAAGCTGCTGTTGCCCTGGAAACGCCCAGCGTCGTCGGAGGAGCCTTGCATGGCAACCCTTTCCGCATGATGGTGGTGGCAGTAGTGGTCGGTGGTGGTGGTTGTAGTGTGTAGAGGTGGTAGCATCTTTTTGACTGCACACACCTTGCCCTGGCTCCTGTTGCAACTGAAGTGTTGGAAGAAGTGGTAGGTGTGCTCATATTGAGGGACTGGCGTTCACAGGTAGAAACAAAAAGGCATCTACTCGACAAAATGGACGTCTAAAATGGTGATGGCAGTTCATAATGAAACTGAACATGAGACAAGGACACAGAACAAGAGACAACACAGAACAAGAGACGACACCATGAATACTCATGGTGTCATCTCTCGTTCTGCGTCCTTGTCTTTTGTTTAGTTTGCTCAAGGATGCGGGTTCGATTCCCGGCCGCTTAAAGGGAAAACGGCCCCCAGGTGGTCAAAATTAATCCCAAGGCCTCTACTGGGGTGCGCCTCATCGCCTGCATTGCGTCGGTGCGTTAAACCCCACAATAAATCAATGAATGAATCAAGTTTATTTGGTTTCACTGGGAATGTCATGGTATAAAAAGATAGACGAGAAAGGCGGTGGAGTTGTAAGCGACACCCTTCATTGATAAGGCAATGGTTGAAACTGACGCATAATACTAGCACTAGTTGGAAGTCACTGGGGGAGGGTCCGCTGAGGAGCAACAAATGCAGAAGAGTGGTGAGGGGTAAGTAATCAGGAACGGTAAACAGGGGAACACGAAGACAGGAGTGAACGTGATCCACATTGATGAACTCCCAGCATGCTTTAGTTGCAACATGTCGGCAGGGCAAACTGTGCTCTGGTTTCTGTGGTTTTGATGTGCTGGGTTTTTTTCCTTGCTGTCCTTTATCTGGGATGCAAGAGGACTACTGTGGTTACGTGACTTCTTTTGTGGGGGAGGGTAACACTGTGCTTATGTCTATTGGTTCTTGGAAAGCTCTCTTTCATTCTAACTTCGTTTAGAAGGGCTAACAACTGTACAGGAAATTCCAGGTAGTCATTAAAAAGATCACGATTTGTCTAGTTTATGCATTGACATCAAAATGCATCAAAAGTCTTGCTAAATGGCTAGAGATCAAATTTGAAGGTGTTTTTTCTTATCAACATAAGTTGTAGTGGGCACCAAATTTTTTGGAGCTTGTGCATATGTATTTTTTTGTTCTCACACCTCTATTTCCAACTTTTCTAACAAAACGTTTTCTCTTTGACTTCTCGTTTTCAGCACAAAAGAGACCCAACTCAATACAGGTAACAACCTTCATGCTCATGATTTCAAGTTTAGCGCTTAATCAGCGCAATTTTTAAGCCTGATCTTTACACGACTGTACCTAGACTAATGTTATGTCATTACGCATACGCTACTACAGGTGCAACATTGCCTGCTATAGGAACTTGAACTGAAAGGACATGCATGATTTCTTGCTCTTTAAATGCTCTTGTGGTTTGTATTTTTGACAAACAATACCTTAAGTAAACTATTTAGTTTCCTTGAGGTGTGGCTTTATTTGAAACCTGGTTTATTTAGTTCTACTGTGCTGCTCGTGCATATTTTTGTTCATGTTAGTAGAGGGATGCAGATGGGTTCCATCTGATAACAGCTTGTATATGGGAATAGTATATGCATTTTTTATATGTGTACGGCAGGATCTTGTTACATGGAAATAACTTGCACAAATTTTTGCCCAATGTCAAAATAGCTGTTGTTTGCTGGTTTCTTTTGAATACTACTATTCTGTCACAAAAAAAAAAAAAAAGGAGGTGGCATGTTTCTGTGAAACTTTTGACAGTTAGAGTGAAATTTTGCTTCTCTCTTCAGAGATTGAGTGTTGAGAAATAGAAGGTTGATGGAGGATGGCAGTTAGATGTACTGAGATTTCAAAAGCCCCAAGGCTGTGAGCTTAAAAAAAACTCTTAAAATAAAGTGCAATGTTTCCTGCGACTGCTATAAACATTAGGGGCGTTTCACTTTGGTTTGCTTTTCTCCATCTGCACACACACACAGAAAAAAAGTGCGAGAAATGTTGACACTAAAGAGCCATTGAAGTTCAAAAGTGAACTCGCAAACAATGTGGACCCCAGGCAGATGGGCCTTTGTAGTTGTGCTCTTAAAGTTCCGCTCAGACTTCTTTGTTGCCTGGGAATGTGTGCACTTGATGCACGTGAAACGCAAGCGCCCCCGCTTCAGCGTCACCGCAGCGCGTGTGTGTGTGTGCTCAACGCAGAGGAGGGCACGGTGCGCATGTACCTGCGGGGGCGGCCCATCGTGATGCACATTCCCAGCGAGCAGCTGCACGACTACAGCCTCATGAAGGTCAACAGCGCCCCCTCCCAGCGGCTCAAGCTCGAGTGGGTGTATCCTTGCTACGCGCTGCGTCTTGCTGAGCACCTTATCTGTATCACGTACCTCATACAATAGGTATACAGTGTACCTAAGTAATGGTGTGCAGTGCCCCAACTTTATGCTGGGCAAGCTGGATGATTTTTCTTTAAAGAGTGCAAGAAATAGACTCACCACAGACGAAAAATGGACAGGACGAGTGCTCATCGCTTCTATTCTTTGTCTGTTGTGTGCCCGTTTTTGGTGCTCCCTTCCAAAGACACAGTACTCGTGAATGCTAGGGCATGCAGTGTCGACCTGTCGCAAAGAAACGGTGTCTCACCCTCTTGTGCTTTGTTAGACAATTGATGGAAGGGAATGCGTGCCGGAATAGTTCTGGTGCGGCATCCTGGCGGGACCAGCTTGCACATGTGCGGGATTGGGGGGAAGGTGGGATCTGGTGTACTTGAAAGCAGAGTGTGCCAGGCTCTGTTCAAATGAGAGACTAGGTGAGGTGGGGCAACTACAGCTTGTTACAGCCAGGGGAGATGCAACGTGTTAAGGGGCATGATGACGGAATTCCCTTTTTTGGGTGGCATAGGTGTAGACAACAGTTACTGATTTTCACGGTAGAGGTTGCAGGCTTGCCTGCAACATATAAGACAGGTGTCGATGGCTCTTCAGTAGTAAGTCCCAGACATGCCACGGGTAGTGCATCCATGAGTAGTTCAAGGACTATTACTATGGGAATACATGTGAAAAGTGAGTACTGGATTGAATTTTCAGTCGGCCTGTGGGTGAACCTGGTACTGATAGTGGAACAGCCGCAGTGTCCATTGGGAAGCAGCTGTGTCCATACCAGATCCTTACTTTTTAGGACGCAATTTCGGTTTCCCCCTTGCACATTCATATAATGAGGCTGGCTGTACACTTTCAGGTAACAACAGTGGAGACATGCAGACAGGCAACAGACTATAAGCCAGGCATAGTGCCCAAATGTCTCCTACCCTGTAGTTTGTATGCTTTGTTGCTCTCAAGCACAAAAACTTCCTCACACCCCAGAACAGTAAGCGGTGCACCTCTCATAGTGGGTTGGGCCTAGCCCAGTCGTAGAAGAGGTGAGGCCTGCATTCCTTTGCTTGTCTTCCTTGACGGTGACGTAACAACGCCAGCTATGGGTACCGGGGGCGGGACTGTCGGGCCAACCTGTTCCTGCTGCCGACGGGCGAGATGGTGTACTTCATTGCGGCCGTCGTGGTGCTCTACAACGTCGAGGAGCAGATCCAGAGGCACTACCTCGGACACACCGACGACATCAAGTGGTGAGGGGGACCAGGGGGCTCGCACCCTTCCTGGCTCACCAGGAAGGGTCTCTGAAATTATTGTACGCTCGTTGAGAAATATGGACACCTGAGGAACCAATGTGCCGATGGGAGTTTAGTGGTGTGCGGCATTACCCTCCAGAGTTTAGGGCAAACTGCGCGTTTCTGTACTGTCTGTGCTGTTTGAGCTGCATGCATTCATTAGCTCCTTAGCTGTTCAACGATCTCCCTATCCACTGTAGCGTCGTTTGACATCCACTGTAGCGTCGTTTGACAGCTCGAAAAGGGATGGAAATTAGGACACATAAAACCAGCATCGAGGAGAGGGGGGTGGCAGTTTTTTCTTCTGTCGCATTGTGCCTTGAGTTCTGGGCACGAGCTAGATAAGTGACATAAAAAGGCTTCTTATCTGTAAATGTCAGAAGGGGGGCCCTTGCACAGTTTGTATTACCCCGAGCTGCTTTTAATTGCAACTTTGCTACACCAGTCTTTTTGAAGCCAAAACTGGAACAAACTTACTTTTAAGAATCGATTATTCTGCATTCATCTCAGGCCCCAAAGGAAACACTTGTAACTTTCTAGTAAATGTCTTAACTTGGAAAGAAGTAAATGTTCAACATAGCACAGTGGTGAAAAAGGTCCATGTCCTCAGGTTTCAGTGTGGATAGAAGTGGTCATTTTGATAGCTCTACCAAGGTGTATCATTTTAATAATCCATGCTGCTGTCTGTAAGTGTCTCACTGCATAAACCATTTCCCCCTGTCCTCTCTCCCTCCCTCTCCCTCCCTTGCAGCCTTGCAGTCCATCCAAACAAACTCCTGATTGCAACGGGTCAGGTGGCAAGTATAGACAGGCGAGAAAGAAAGGTGCGTCCCTTTCGCTTCCCATCTTCCTTTTACTGCTAAGATGCACTGCTGGGCAGGTTGGTTGTTGGTTTGGGTGCGTTTATAGCAAAGGTAAATGCGGAGACGTAGACGGCATAGGTGCTCACAAGAGGAGACACGACAGGCAGTCTCGTCTCTTCTTGTGAATGCCTGCGTATATGCCCGTGCCTTTATTGCAATGTATTTTTTTATGCATTTAAACATTGCAGCCGTCTCTACGAAGTGTGATACGTTCGCAAAAGATATCCACAACTGTTTGCTTATCCCATCATCATGTCTTGCCGCCACTGTGAACACAGGCACATTCGGGTGGCTTTCTTTGCGCATCATTTTATTGTAGCGCAGCTAATATGCTGGCAGCTCAAAGCTGCTGTATTTTTCGCACGGCTTGGAGCTTTGATTATATGACTGAGCCCAGTTCTCAAACAAGGCTTTGTTGAGAATGCACTTGTGGACTTTGCGAAATCATTTTCTCCGGTCTCTAAAGGCGTATCCGATGTTTTGGGGGGTTGGTAATAAAAATGGACGCGATCTGTGGCCTCTGCGAGGTTGTTGCTACGGTCTGTGAAAGCATTTGTGCGGTCTTTTAGTGTGGTCACCTGACCCTGCAGTTGGGGGGTTGGTGTTGTGTAACCGACACGCACTGCATTTCAGGTCGATGGCAGGGCCTGAGTTCAGAACTAAATTTGACAAGCTTTTGATGCCTCTGATTGAATCCGCCGAGATTTGCCTGTATAATGAACAAATAGCAGACAATTCGCCAGCCCAACCTAAGGGATTTCACAAGTTTCAGCCGCAAATTGTATGACCTAGTAGTATGTCCGTTCAGCTCTTGTTCTTTCGTACCAGCTCGTAGCAAAACAGGACACAGGGCTGAGACCAACTGCCCATTGTTGCTGAACGATTATGTGTGCTTAACAAGGAGCGTATGCTCAATTTTGCACTCTCCTAACAGCCTTCATTACCGCCACCGCCGTACACGCAATTTCCAGGTGTAAGTTTCATTTCTCGCAATGCAGTTGCATGCACCTCGCTTCTATGCCAATGCCTTCGTCACGCACTTAACATTCCGCAGTCCTGCTCGATTTTGTTGGCACCGTACAAAGATATTCTTGGTTGCCCAAATGCACCATATTGGGTTTACTTATAATGGGTGTAACATTTTGAAACTGTTAGGACAGCGTTTGCATGTCCAAAGTGGTGAATAGATTTTTCTGAAGGGGAAGCATCTATAAGACTTTTCTTTACACACATTTTTAGCCTCGTAACAAATATTTCTGTTTCAAAAACCATTAAAAGGGCTACTGTATCCATACTGTGCACAGTGATGAGGATGTATTCATATGCTGAGTCAAATGCAGAGAAACTGTGTTAACGAAAATCACTGGAATAAACAGGTTGGCTTTTTAAATACTACAATAGCTGGAAAATTTATAATACGCGTGGTTTTTCAGTTAGTGGAACTTCTTATGATTGGAACTTGCCTTTAAGGGGCCCTGAAGACAAATTAACGAGGTGGGTTCTTTTAAAATTAGCATGGACCCGATAACAATGATGTCAACTTTTACACAAGCTTCCAATGACTAGTCTAGGTGTTAAGGGGGCATGTGGCAAGTAAAGCGACTTCTTATTTACAGACCAAGTCTAATCAGATTAGCAGTATTTATGCAACTAACCATCACAATAACAAAACTCAAATCGATTTCAGAACATCTTCTATACTTCTTGAGTTACAAGACTAATTACCTTGACACAGTCTCCCCAAGATTGATTAACTTAATAGTCAAGAACTGAAGAATTTTTTTTTATGTCAGTGTGAACGGGAAGGTCCATTCTGTGCCAAGAAGCTATTGGATTATTGCCTCATTTCCTTTAGGTATCCAGAAAAATAGAAATTTCATTTCCATTGTAACTTAAAACTTTTTCTGGTTTTGAAAGGAAGCTGAAATTTCTCATGTCATTTCTTTTACTAAAAGGAAATAAAGCAATAATCTAAGAGCGTCTCGGCCCAAAATCGACCTTCTTGTTCACACTGACGTGAAAATATTGTTCAGTTCATGCGTAATTAGTTAATTATGCTTAATGCATCAGCTTTCAGGCAATTAGTCTTGTAACTCAAAAAGTATAGAAAGTATGCTGACACCGATTTCAGCTTTGTTGTTACAATGGTTAGTTACATAAATACTCCTAATTTGATTAGGTTTGGTTTGTCAATAAGAAGTCTTTTTTCTTGCCACGTTCCCCCATAAGGAAAAACGGGTGAAGCAGCGGCTATTGGCAGCTGCTGACGAAAGCTGCCGCCAAGAAACAAGACTGTGCCATTGCAGTGAAGTCGGAAGTTCTTCTTGATGTTATCCCTAAATGCTAACATGGAGTTAACGTACGAATAACTCTAGTTTTAGTATTCATCTTATCAGGTCACTTTTGACATCTTGTAATGTGAAATTAAAAAATCTTTCAATATGTCTGATGTTTTGTTGGTTAAAAAAAAGTCTCAAGACTGGAGCGGAGTTGAGTGGCTTAAAAAATAGCATTGTTTTCAAATTTAAGTTGTATTTTGTCTTCAGGGCCCCTTTAGCTGGGACAATAGTAAAATTGGCACGTTGTTCAGGTGCCAATTTAATAATATTTTATTGCAAGGAAGAAAACTGGAAAATTAGAAAGCATAATCACACAGGCAAAAGCATAGTCCCGTCATTATTCATCACGCATACATCATTATAACAATGAATGTTAAAATTTGGTGACACTGAAATAAAAGACAAAAAAGAAGAAACAAGTTACCAGCCTAGCCGCCTCGTAAACACAACCGTTGTTGTGTGTGGTGTGATACAGCAAGCTGAATTTGTAATAACTTTGTGCACAAATGATAAGATGGCTGCATCGCTTGACGAAAGTTGTCCTGCGCTGTTGCGAGCACAGAATCACCGGCGTGCCGACGTAATGGCGGAGGAAGAGGGTTTTATGGTGAGTCACCAGGTTTGTTGTAGGGGCCGCAATCTCCTGTGCGCGTCTCTTAATTATTAAGCCATGCCTCGTTTCGTCCACCCTTGTCACGTTCTGTGCCGCTCAGCCGTGCACCCCTGTGGCTTCGTCATCACCGCTGCTGCCTTAGCGTCCCACCCGCACCTGTTGTATTCTTTTGCTCTGTGACAGTCGGTCGCATATCCGTATGCACTGCGCTTTTACCTCCACACTATCCGTAGTGTAGCCTTGGTGGGTGGCTGAGATTGCACGGCTTGCGCCTATTTGCAAGAAAGAGGAGGAGTCTTTCCTGCCTGGTCTTCTTCGCGGGGAGCAGAACTAAATTTGGAATATTTTGACTTTCTGCCATTAGTTCTATCCGCAGTTTCTTGGTTACAGGCTGAGCTGTGTTTGCTAATGCGAACACGTTATGCGTCTCATGAGGCTGAGAACCTGGCATTGAACACATTGGGTGGTTTGAAAAACCCACGTGCGGTGAGCTGTCATCTAACTAAAAAAAAATGCACTGATGTAGCAGGGATGGGAAGCGAACTTAGGGACCTGCCATGACAGGCAAGGGACTTAGCCTATACTGACGTAAGCGTAAGCGACTTAAGTCTACTTAAGTCTACTGACAGCAAGTGACTCAACCTCACCACATGAAACACGGCATTTCAGCTACTTCAAATGTAAACGAAAGAGCGCCAAGGGAAGAAATATAGCCCAACAGACTGCGCTTGGTATACCGTAGTTCAAAGGGAATACAATTTCTCTCGCTACCTGCATTTTCTTTATTTTTATGTTGAGACTGTCTGCAGCGTATCAAATTGGCCTGTGCAAGGAGCTCATATCTGTTCTAGTCTTCACCTTGGCGTTCACTCTGCCAAATTTGAATTAAATTTTTCCGCTTATTCTTGCCAAGGAAGGAACTGCCAAGTGTTTCCAAGACCTGAAGTGCCCGCTGATAAGCACTGCTCCTCTTTCCTAGGGACTATAGAACGCCGTTCTGTGGTGTTGCACTTTCTCAAGTGGAAAAAGCATCAGACAAGACCCTCGAGGGGGGTTGTCTGATGCCGGAGGAAGTGGTTCGCACTACCTAGGCACACCTGCTGGCAATGCTGTCGCAATCTGCTGGCTGACTGGCACACTTTTCCTTCCACAACAGCTCGCCTACAGCTCGTTGGTACTTTCCTGCTCTGCTTTTTTCCCTCCCAGCACTCACACATTTTGCACTTTATAAATACTGCTACTATGCCAAACAGAAGCAGAAATGTCGTAATGGTTTTTTTTTTTTTTTTTTTTCCGTTTTTGCGCGCGTGCGTTTCTTTCTGCCCAAAGGTCAAATGCAGTACACACAATGCTGAAAAGATTTTGTTTGGGCTTGTAGGACGTAGTCTTTCATGTGACACGTTTTACCATCTGATTGCATAGCACTTAGGGCTTGCAGCTGTGCTATGCAGGATAGGCGCAGGTTTTTCAAAGGAGACAGCTGGGCTTAACTTTCCCATGAAAGCAGATAACTAAGCTTTCTGTGAATCAGCGCTAATGAGAAGTTCGGGCCGTAGAAACTAATTCCGATCCATGAATTTCCAGTCTACCCAGCTGAAAACAACCATTGGAGGTGCAATTGTACCTCCTGGAAACAGCATTGGTCCAATTGGAACCATTTGCATTCTTGTTTGGTTCCAATTGGTCCAATGGTGTTTTCGACAGGCCCAGTTAAACCTCCAGTGGTTTTTTCCGGCTGCGTAGCGCAATCAGGAGTGAAACTGAGGGAACGTTGGCTGGAGAAAAATTTTATTCAGTAAAGCAACTAAACACCTTACTGGTAGAGCCAGGGCAAATTGTGTGTGAAATGCCAAACTTTTACTTTAGAGCAGGTGTACAGGGTAATTCACATCAGTCCAACGTTGCAGTTCATGTAATGAGCGAGTGTAAAAATTGAGAGCTCTGTGCAGCTCTTTTCTATCAATTCTATACAGGTGTAGAGCATTGCTGGAATTAAGTGTACAATGTTTGCAGTACCAAAATGCACATTAGAATAAAATTTATTCAACAATAACAACTTTGTAAGAAATTCAGCACCGTTCTGGGGACAGAACCAGTGGAGAATCTTTCTAGTGTGAGTTCTTTCTAACTGGACTTGACTCACATCTTTTTCTTTCTGCATACCCACTGCAGTTTATTAAGTTACTATGGCCCAGGTACACTATTCCATTTGTTGAGTGTGTGATTGTGCTAAATGACATTGTTTCATGTGTGCAGTTGCTCATTTCTCTGGCTTGATTCCCCTATGGTATTGTCTATGCAACATTTGGCTTCCCCACAACTTTCAGGGTGAAAGCTCAGGGTGCCCCATTCTGTAAAAAACCATCACTGTTGTTGTCGTTGTCGGGCTATTGATATATTAGAAAAGTTGGTCAAGGCTGTTAACTACAATATTGCCTAACGATAAAGTCACCAAACAAAAATGGCATAAAGTCTAAGCAGGTTCTGAGCATAAACGGTTAACAGGTGTACATAATAGAGAATAGAGAATCCAACTTACGACAAAAAAGAACACAAAAAATTATCATTTAAGGAACACCAAAGAAAGTACAATTATATGTACACATACCTTTTGTGCACATATTTTATATCAGTTTATGTGCTATGACTGGGTCACATTTACCTGTTATACAGTAGTAGGCATGGGTTTGGGTTTTTTGCTTTCATTTCTGTTTATATATTTTTTTCCCCGGCCCCAAAATAAATGAAGGTAAACAAAATGGCCGCCACCGTAAATGAAGAGTAAATAAAAAAAAGTGCGATCCGGCTGGATTTGAACCCCGGTCTCCGTAGTAGCAGTCTAATTCGCTCCCACTGTGCTATCTCTGCAAGTTTCCAGCGGTAAAACAAAAGTTGTTGTGGCTGTTATTGTTCCTTTCTTATCGGAACAACAGATGCTTTGAGCAGCTTGCTCCCACTCCATAAACTTCACAAATCTGTGAATCGGAGACGTAAAAATTGCTCAATAGTGCATGGTACATGACACCTGAATGGGATGGCATGCGAGTTGAACAGGTGCGCACCAGCTGCAAAGAACCCCGAGTCTAGAAAAAGTGTAATGTGTGCCAGCCTGCTTGGTGATGTAGTTCACACTGTAAGACAAACAAATTCAAGCAAAGAAAGGAATGCAAAGGTGAAAAAATGAAAGCAAAAAAGAGACACAAATACGATTTAGCAGCAAAGAAGTTGTTACTAAGTGTTGTCAGGCTGTTGCCTTCAAAGCACATAAGCAGACTGAAGTGGCCCAAGGAATTTTTTCCCTTGTGCATTTATATGAGATTTCGGTTATGGCATTTTTTTGGTGTTGCTATTTCTGGTTCGACTCACTTTTTGAACCTGTCATTAAGCACCTCAAACCATCTTCAACAATCCAAGCTGGCCTTAAAATTGTGGTTAGTGGAGCTTACGGGGCTGTCATCAGAAGGTGAAACCTACAAGCAGCAAATGTTTGTGAATCTACGCAAGATGCAGACCAACGTCTTGAGCTCTTACGTTGACTACACACTACGCAACACAAGGCTTTTACACGAGTAGAAGTAGTAGCAATGCGTGTTCATAGCAATGACCAGAAAACTGTTGTGTCAGCCGTGGAACAAGTTGCTTTTTATTTTTGGAATTGTTCCCTTCTTACGTACTGTAAAGCTTGTGGGTACATCGGACATTTGCGTTCTGTGCCTCTATACTGGATTTTACAGCCACTGAGAAATAGTAACTGCAGGTTAAAGCTTGGAGTTACAACTTTTGCTACTCTATGTGGCAATAAATTTTGAAACTTCGTCAGCAACCACAGTTGTTGCACATTAGTGGCAGAATTCACTCGTGCAGAGGTGCCTTCCTGCACACTGTTTGATGTACCATAAATTTTCTTGCCACTAGTGAGTAGCAGCATTCACTCATCACGTTAGCCGCGTGCACTGCAATTGCGAAGCCTCAACAGCAGGGCAAAATAATTGCGCTTGTGTGAAATGCAACGGGGCAGCTGAGCATCTCTGTTGAGGTAATGTAAATGAAATGCGAACACGCAAATATGAACAGAAAAACAGAAATAGTGGAATTTTTTTAAAATGCGAATCAAATTGTCACATCACTCCGTAAGAGCAGAAAAGCTTGTAAATGTGACTTCCCAGATATACCTTTACCACATCACTACGTGATCTCCACGAATCATATCCTTTGATTTTGCATGTTCTGGTTCATATTTTTGTGCTTGCATTTCGTTTGTCCATAAGTGTACAATGTTATAAGCGTGCTACATCAGTCTAGTGGGTTTGTACTTTTATTAGTGTTACTAATCACAACTATGCAGCACGCATTTAAGTTCTGTTCGCAGCTCTGAATGGGACTTGATTTATATACATACTTTATGTGAGCAGGTTTCTCAAAAACAAATTTATGAAAATGGAAATGTAAAAATGTGGCTTCTGCTACCCTAAAACCCTTATTGAAAGGGACACTGAAGTGATATGTAAACATTGCGGGATTACTTGCGCAAATTGTAGTCCGGAGTCCCCAGGCCATGTTTCGAACACCCTGGGCGCGTTTACGCGATTTTATTTAGTAGAAAAATTAATTCAAAAATGCTGTCCTCCTCTCTTTACGCTCGCCCATTTTCTGCGGCGTTTTCGTGTGACGTCAGGAGGGGATGAGCTGGCAATTGGCTGCGTTACTGCACGGCTCCCCGGCCTTCAGACAGAGTCAGTCGGCCCAGCGTTTCGTCCGCCGGCCGCCGACGGGTCGTCGCAATTCGTTCGCTCAGTTGAAACGAAGCCAGGACACGTTTGTGAATGGAAGAATCTGCCTTTCTTTACTTGGTTAGTTTGTACACTGTATCTAGCTCCAAGTCAAGGTCGCTTCACACAAGCGCGCATGCGACGCTTCGGTGACTGGTACGCCAGTAGGAAAATATAAGGCCTCTTGAAGGCGGGAGAAGAGTCAGCGAAGTCAATATAGGTACTAAGGAAATAAAATCAACTGATATTTTTACCGTACAGCGTAAAACTAGGGTGCGGGAAGCACTTTTTGGCGCTGGGCGAACAAGCACAGCGGTCAGCAGCACGACTACGCATCTGCGAACGCTTTTCCGTCTACGAAATGCAATTGCTAGACGTGAGCTATTGTGGAAACTCGGGGGACGCTTACTGCACGATCGCAATACAACATATAGTCACCTAAGCTACTTGAAATTGCAAAACTAAATAAAAGTGTAAACTGGTTATACAATATATACTCTATATTACCAGAGGCAGCAGAGCCCGCCCCTGTGGCCTAGCTGTCTGAGGTGCTAGGTATGCAAGTATTTTGCAAGTCATGAGTTCGAATCCCCGCGGGTACGTCCTTTCTTTTTTTTTTTTGTAAACTTTTTCGTTTTCTGCCGATGTTTACTACATTGAGTTCACCTTTTTTTCGGCCGCAACGTTCATGGCTCCACGAACTAGTTCACAGAACGCGCGCAGGCTGGCACTGGCGCGCTAGCGAGTTCTCGTTGGCGTGCTGTTGCCATAAGCACCGACTGCTTGCGGGCAGTGGGCACAGGCCAGAATTAACAGACCCTTGGCCTGGTGCGAACACGCTTTTTACGGTACAGGCATGAGTGAGGCAAGCTCCAAATATGGGGGAAAAGCGCATGACATTTGGGCGTCTGCGGGTACGCGGAGGGCGTCCATGCACTGCGTAGGCCTCGGCTAGTGAATGCTACGATTCCAAGCCGTCCTGGGAGGCTTATCTTTATGCATTTTTACAGCTGACAACATGGCAGAAGCGCGGTACGATGATTACTGAGTTATTGAGAATGCCCATCCAACAACGCCACCGGTTGTGTTTTACAGAACTGAAACCGAAACCGAAACTTGTTTGGTTGCTCACCTTGGGCATCGTCCAATTACGGTGCCCCCTCCTCTCACCGTCACAGCTTAGTTGGTGCGGCCGCCGCAAACCGCGCATGGTAGTTTTTCTTCTTTCGCGCTGTGTAAAATAATTACCGATTTGTCAACCGGATAAACGATGAAAAGTGTGCTAATTTGAGCCAGTCTACGCAGTGCAAGCAAAAACGGGAGCTTGACAAATTCACTTCAGTGTCTCTTGAAGGGACCCACAATTATTGAGTGCCTGCAAGAAGGCAGCAGTGTTTTGTTCAAAGCAATTAGTATATGCTGTGCAGATCAAATGCCTTCATGCAAGGAACTAACCCGCCATCTATTATTTAATCATAACAGATCTTTTATTTCATTGTATAATAATATTTTAGGGCTCTGGAACTGCTTTACAGACCTTTTTTTTTCTCAGAACTTGCATAGAGATTTGCCGAGAAGACGTTTCCACTGTAGATAAAATAAGCGCAGTTAGCGTGTGATTTCAGCAAAAAGGGTTGAAATTGCTATAATGCTTTTGATGACTTCTGCTTTTTGTTTTTGCGGCAGTAAGCTTTGTTGCACAAATGACCAGCAGAATGATTGCTGCAGAACCTCTGGCAGACAACTTAGAAATTGTTGTGCAGTTTAGACTCGCATTTCAATCTTGGAAAGGAAGCCGTGATGGGGTACACAGTATTTTCTAAAAAAAAAAAAGAATGTGCAAGTGATTGTGTAGGATTTATGAGATCCGTAGTCATCTTGAGTAAATCTCATGACTGACTAAAACGCTGTTTTGATTTCTCCCTCTCTCTTTCTCTAAACCTTTCCCTTTGTAGCCACGTGTCGTCAGTCGGGTAATCAACGTTTTTTCTTTGATTAATGCACACTTGCCCTTACCCCTGCATCACCAGCGCATTTTAAAAATGTTTTAAGCTGCATTAGCTTGCCTGCACCTTAGAGGGAGAGCATTGACGAATGCATGGGGGCGGAGCATGAGTGGATTAACGGTACCGTTCTCTTACCCACATTTTTCAATGTCGACATTCCCCTGTGCACTGGAGAGATGACTGTTGGAGTGTATGAATGCTGCATGAAAGGTCTACAGTGCTTTTCAACTTTGATCCAAGCCGGATATTAGTTGAACAGCGTGGAGATTGAGTTCTGTTATCGGGCCTTCTTATTCTTGGCTTGCAGGGAGAAAGCTGGAGGATAGTTAGTTTCAGGTTGTGCGTGACTGGTCAATCTCATGACTTTCTTCAACAGGGCTTCGATTTGGTCATGTTAGTTGCTGTCTATTCTGCCACGGAGAGGGCTTTGAAGTGTAATCATTTGATATAGGAAGAACTGAAGGTGTTCCTTTGTTACCTCTAAGTAAATTTTCAATTTTTGAGTAGTCTTTCCTAGACTACTTCAACACAGAAATTTTGGTCTGCCTGTCCATCTGTCTGTCCCTTGATCCAGCTATCCAGCTAAAGTTGAAGCAGTTGCGAACACGACATTTATATAGCCCAAGATATTTCCAGACCTTGAGATGTGGTGGCTGTGTTCATACTTCTGAACATTGTGGAGCCAAAACAAAATGTTACGCATATCTCAGGCACAACATGAATACATAAGTGATACTTGCAGTGTTTCTGTGTGGTAAAAAATACCTGGATGGTTCATTTTAAAGACGCTAGTGTTTCTTGGGCTGTGATGGCAAATGAAATTTAGCCACTCTAGGGATGCAAAACGTGGAGCCATGGAAGAAAAAAAAACCCTCCGTGGCAGACACGGTACCGCCACCTGGTAGTGGCCCTGGGAAGCAAAGTTGTGTGTTTCCCAGGGCCGGTGACAGATGGCGCCACTATGTCACTTCGGTGGTACGTTCGGCAGTACACTGGAAAGAATGACGCCTGATCATGTGGTTTTCCGCCTTTCAGCGACCATGGCAGTGGTCATTAAGTGCCAGCTGTAGACGCGAAGACTTGCCCAGAAAGCGCAAAGATACAATGACTTATATGGCTGGAACAGCAGAATACTATCGTCTTTCTACAACATTTGCTGTAAAACAAGCAGATATGTGGCCAATTTTTAAAAAAAATAAAATATACTGGGTCCAGGAGAGTAAAGTGAGTTCTGAACAACCTTGCCATCTCGTATAGCTTAGTTGAAGTTCTTAATTTTATTGATTATGGACATCAAAATTTCTTTCAACTGTGTAATGAAGCTTGTGCAGGGGTTTCTTGGTGGAACCCTTTGAAATCTTTAAGAGGGCAGCAATTAAAGGTGCACAAATGGAACTTGCAAAGGCTGCTCCAAGGGGAGTCTTTGCACTCCACAGTCTCTGCTTGGGCCCCAGAAAATTTTTGTGGCCCACAAACTGTGCGCACCAAAACATGCTGTGAAAATTACCGTACACACCTGCTGATGCTGGTGATCAAATTAGCAGAACTGAGTATATGTAGCTTTCTTACACTCACACGTGCAATATAGAGAGATATGAAAAGAAGTGCGGACGGAGGGCTTATTACCCCAGCAGTTGACGCAAAAAGTAGAGCCCTCAGTAATCATCGTACCTTCGTACAGACTTCCACAGATTTCTGTTTCACTTTGCCTCACAGGTCCAACCCCTTCCCTTTGCAAGTATTGCGCCTCCTTGAGTATCGTGTGCATGCCTTTTAAGTGCGACGTACAGTGTCTCTTTGGACTTGCATAGATGTGTGGCCGTTTGTGTGCCTGTATGTGTGTGTACGTGTGTGTGTGCTCTAGTGATGCGCTTATTTTGTACCGTGGCTTTTGGGCCGTGCTTTTTTCCCTCCCGTAAATTGACCTTTGTGTGCCTCAGTGCTGGCTCCTATCATTCGTGCTGCATCGCATCTCAGTGTCTGAATTTCAGACCATTGCTAATCGTTAGTGCCCTGACTGAAAGGGGCCTCGATAATGAAATTCGTGATGTCACAAATATCAAGTGGCAAAACAAGATTGGTGGACTTTGTCCAGGCAGTTTTCGTTTCTCGCTAAAATAGCGCATGGACGTGTAAACAGAGGAAATAGATCCATCTGGCGACCGTCGTGGAACACATTCTTTTAGTTTTACGCAGTAACTCTTATACGTCAACCAAACAGGCTGCCTTGCTACTGCACGCGACAAGATTCGTTTCATTGTCAATTTTGATCGAATATTTGCCGTTGTCGCATAGGCTGTCAAGATTTCTGCTTTTAGCCGTGAAAACTGTTATACCCTGCTTAAAGGAGCCATGAAGAGAAAATACAACTTTGTTTATTTTAAAGAACTAGGATTCAGTATCTCACCCAGCTTCATTACAGCCCCAAAAGATGTTTTTTTAACAAAAAAAAGCAAGAAGTATTTAAAAACGTTCAAATTTTGCGCCACAGTGATGTGTTATGAGCAAGAGTGACGTCATACGGGCCAACAATAAAACATAATTTCCAGTGCGTTAACTGCACGTTAACATTCAGGTGATGCGGTCAAATGGAACTAGAGGCCCCATTACAGACGTTCAGTCATGTGTCGTCGTGACAGGTCAGTTAGGCGGCCACCAATCGCACAAACAAGGTTCTTTGACATCACAGAAAAGGTGCGAAAAATTTGCTAGGGGGTCGCGACTGCTTCACACGTTTTCTTTCATATCTCCGTTATTTGTTCGAAGATTGCGATGATATTGGTATCATTGTTATCGGGACTAAGCAGTCTTTCTAATAAACCCAACTTGTATTTTGTCTTCATGGCTCCTTTAAGGCCTGCACTGAACTTCAGTGAATGGAATTAAATCGGGTGTGCAAATGGAAGCGATTGGAATTTTCAGTCCGGTAACATTTGAACGCTGTTTCGTCCATTTTGCCACTTTGGAATGTGCAGCATAAATGATTGCCAGTACCCTAGTCCGGGCCTTGTTGTGCTGTACGTGCTGTAGTGGCCTGTGTGTGTGTGTGAATGGGCATGGCCCCGCTTGTAGAGTAGCAGCCCCCTTGAGAGTGTTGTTGTGTGTGTACATTTGGCGAGCATTGTGCACTTTCTCTGCCTCTCACCGTAGTGGCTTTCTGCTTATTACCTGTAGGTAGAAAACGGGAATTTTGTTTTACGGAGTGCTCGAGCCCTGAAAGTGGATGTCCTTTCATGATTTTGTTAATTTGCACCCTAAGTGAAAAAAAAAAACATCTTTTGGAAAAAAAGAAGATACAGTGACCTTTTAGCCTAAATTGTTGTGCCTTCTCTAAGGTACCATTAATCAGAGCCTCGATTTCAGGAATTTATAACGTTCCTTGCGGAAATTGTTTGAGGCGTAACTTTGTTGCGTGCGAGCATCAAGAAATTTTCCTCGTAAATTTTTCTGTTGTGTAGTAGGCAAAGCCGCACGAAAATTGGAGTAAGAAGGATTCGAATAACAAAACAAAGACGAATGGAAGGAAGTTAGAAGACAGCTTCACCGTCTTGTTTTTTCATATGCTATCAATGTGCTGCCTGTTGTGCTGGTGTACTTAGACCTGCACAACAAAATCCAGCCACCGGCCGTGGCCTTCACAGTTGTAGGTGCAGGTCAGCACCCTGGCGTCACAGAAGCGCCCTCATTGTTCAAGTTTTGCATAAACACCAAGTTCAGGCTAAAAGCTTTGCGCTTAAACTTGGCACCGAACTTGAATTCTTCCTTTGCAAAGAAATTTTTTGCCTGGATCGCTGAGTTTACAAAACTTTTCCTCCCACCGTTCATTAGTGTTGACACCCATTGAGGCTGTAGGCAGCAGGTTGAACTATTTATTTTTGCGGGCTCGAGCACTTCTGACAAGCACTGGCCTGTTGCGAAAGTGTCCCCCCAGGCTTTCCACTAATAGCAGTGCGTTGGTGCATGTGGCTTTCCAGCCCCACGTCAGGATATGGGATTCCGTCAGCCTCAACACATTGCACATCATCGGTGTCGGGGACTTCGAACGGGCCGTCAGCTGCATTGCCTTCTCCAAGATGGTGAGTGCTCCCTCATTGTCTAGCTAAAGGATAGAGCTTAAACAGTGTGTGTTTTTTCCGCTAGGCTGTAGCATTAGTAATGCCACCTCATGTCTTTGGAACACTTGGTATTAAGCCAGGGAAGAAGGGGAGATGTTTGAGAGTGATCTTGTAAGCATTGCACAGGATTTTGGGACTCCGTTTAGAAGCTTCTTTGAGGGAAGACCCACTAAAGGAGGTTGGCTGGGATATTGGCTCAAACACTTCTGGGCATTGAGTGTAAAGTTGTGCGAACATCAAATTTGGGACTGCGAATCAAGTACGAATTATAAAAAGTGACTGCGAACAGAATGGTTTCAGATGCGAATATCTTTGCCTTTGTGCAAAGAAAGCTTGAAAAAACATAGCTACAAAAGAAATTATAACTTTGTTTTTCAGGACTTGATAGATCTGGGTGTTCATGTATTGTTGATAAAAAAAAAATGGCAGGGAAACTTAAAAATAAAACTCGAGACAAGATGACGAAGCAGTGGGGCGAGAATTTGGCCGAAAAGCAGAAATCCTTGAAGGAATGCATGTTCCTCAACGTTTTGTGAGCACAGGAGGTATATTCGCCTGGTCCCTCCAGTCGCTGAAAATAGGCTAAGCATATTAGTGGCTGGCATGACCCTTAGTTTAAGCCAGCAAGTAATGAATTTTAATTCCTCAGTCATGCTACTATGCTGACAGGAAAATTCTTTTTGGCTTGTGAATTGTATAGACAAGTAGTGTTCCACCCCAGCTAACATGTGCCAGTGTTGGCATTTTGCACTCATTTGTGCTAGACTCGCACGTGTCGAGCTTTTTGCACAGCTTCAATGTCGCGTGAACAAGCCAACCTGAAGGGGCAAGCTGGGTGGTGGAGCAGGCAAGTTTGCAGGTTGTGTGGCATATCAAAGAGATGAGCTGGTTGGTGAACACCCATGAGGGAAACTTAAGCACTAAATGACACAGGGTGAAGAAAGGGAAATGACAACAACTTTCACTGCTCTATTACTCCTAAATTTTGAATATTCAAAAACTTCAGATGCTCCGAATGGTGAAACTTCATTGTGATTTGAATAGAATACACTCTTTGTGAAGTACTCGAAGTTTTGAATATTCGCGCGCTTGTAATAAAGTACCTTTAGTGGTGACCCAACCGATCCGTAATCTTTCTTTTGTGTGTGTGTTGAGGGGGGGAGGGGGGGGGGGGGGGGGAGTGGTATTAGCACACACAGGAAAATAACTTGCCAGCACTAGGTATTGAGCCCAGATTGCATGAATTCCAAAGCACAAGTCGTAACCCGGTTTCTGGGTGACAGTGCTATTGAGGGCAAAGTTGGAGGTTTCGTGCACACGTTCTGCATCACTTTGAAGCCCGGGAGGGGAGAGATTCATGTTTTGCATAACTTGCCTTGGGAGGGAATCTGAAGTGACAACAACTGTGGTGGTAACCGGTGCAAAAAAAAGTGACAGAACTGTAATAATTTAAGCTACATTATGTGCATCCTTCCATTATTGCTATAGATGATGCCATTGCTAATCGTAATCACTTGTGTGTTACTTGATGACTGGCCCTGACTCTCCCCATATATATGTCTCCCTCCCCCCTCCCCGTATCACCTTTCAGGACGGTGGCTCCATCCTGTGTGCGGTGGACGACTCGAGCGAGCACACCATCTCCCTGTGGGACTGGCAGCGAGGGGAGCGAGGGGTCAAGATCACCGAGACCAAGGTGCCTGCCTCTCTCTCTGCTGCTCCTGTCTTGGCAGTTTGTTTGTGTTACACTCAAAAGCTCAGCTGTACTACCCACATGACAAGCATTTAAGTGTTTGCTTTCCATTTTTTTTAACATTTTTCATGCATCTGTGTGGCTGTAATTTGATTTCTTTTGTGGCTGTGAAAAAAGCCCCTTCCCCCCCCCTCCCCCCCCCCCCTTTTTTTTTTTTGTTGCTGCATGCTACTCGTCATGGTGGGGAGACAATTTTTGACACAATGAGAGGTGTCCCCCAGCCCTCATAGCTACTCCTTGTCCAACTGCTCAGTGGTTAATAACAGCCCCAGACTGTTCGTGAACTACAGGATGCTACTGCCTCTGTGTGTGCGTAGATTGAGAGTGCAGTACAGGAGCGAGCTAGCTGACCCTCTCCCGTTGGCCTTGGTGTCGCAGAGTGCGTCGGAGGCGGTGCTTGCGGTGGAGTTCCACCCGATGGACCGGCACACCCTGGTGACCCTGGGCAAGGGACACATCCACTTCTGGGACATGGAGGGCGGCACCCTGGCCAAGAGGCTCGGCCTCTTCGAGGTGGGTGGTCCCCAGGGGCAGGTGGTACTAGTACTTGGTGATGTGCATTACAAATCATTTGAGGAACATTCTTGTCCTCTGTACTGCTGATATTAGGTAAAAGTATTTTAAAATAGCATCTCAGCCCGTGGTCACGTATGCTGTCTCAATCGCAACTGCTGTGGGCTTTTAAAAAAGCCCCACCGCTGAGATTGTAAGCTGATTAGTCGTATGACTGACTGATTGTCAGCTCACAAGGATTTAAGCACTTGTTCGCAGCAGTGCGAAACCAGGTAAAGCTGGAAGAGGTAGCTTGTGCCTGGCTGGTCTGTCCCCTACTTCACTCGTGCGCAAACCAAGGCTACCATGACCTTGATGTCATAAAATGTTGTGAGAGGTAGATTGTAGGTTTGAGCGCACCTGGAAAGCAATGGTGGGGTCAGCGCCCACGTGAATTCATTAAAGAAAAGAAAAAAACAGAGCAAATAAAATGAGTATGGTGTAGCTTTTGCAACAAACTTGCCAACGTCTGTGCACATGTATGTGATGTTTAAAATATGCACTTGCAAGGTAGTGTCTCCCTAGCAGGTAGCTGTGGCCGGTGGGGCTTCTCTCCCTGCATGTGTGTGTCAGCGGCCTGTCTTCCCTGTGGTGGCTTGCCCCCTCTGTCGTCCTCCTTGCATGGTGCCCTCCTCCCATCGTCTTGCACCCTTCTCCACCTCCCTCTGTCCTGCACCACCACCCTGACCTACTGCATCCCCCTGGTTGGCGTCTTCTGTCACACCACAGAAGGACAGCTCTGGCAGTGGTGACTCTGCTGCTGCTGCTACCTGCACCAGCAGGTATCTGGTGGTGAGTGCACAGAGCCAGTCGGTAGTGGGAAAGGTCGTTACAGTCACTAATTGAGTGATACTGTAGAGTAGCGCCACTACTCCGGATGGATTTGGTGGGCTGAGTGTGTCCTGCGAATGCTGATACGTGGTGCCGCTGTGATGCTATGACATTCTCATTCGAGCAGTGGCGACAAGTTTCATGCGTCATCAGACAGTAGTTGCTATTTCAAAACACGTACCACTCGCCAGCAAATTGGGAGATCTCATAGTATGCTATCGGCTCAAAATGGCCCTGAGGCTTGCTGGGTTAGAAGACAGCAGTGCCAGCACTAGCAGAAAATGTACAGGGAGTCATAAGTGGCCCCAAATGTAGTTGCCTTTGTGTTCAGATTATTTATTAGGTCTTGTGGCCATCATAGGTGAGTGTGAGTGTGTATGTGAGTGATCGGAATGATGATGATGATGGCAGCAGTCAAGGTATGTATTGATGCAGTTACTCAGCAAGATTATAGTTGTTGTACAGCATTTAAAGCACTTGCCAGAAATGTTCCAGAAAAGTGTGTACAAGTTTCTGCAGCCTTTTTAGGGGTGAAGCCGCTTAGGTGCTGGGGCTATTGGCATCTCCTGTCATCGTCGTCATAATCATCATTTCATGTGGTCATGGTACTAAAGCACCAGAACACTTGTGTAAACCTTGCACTAGAGGGTTTCGTGCTTCAAAGACATTTACAGCAAAGCTGTATACCTCTACCCCACAACGGTTTCATCTCCGTTGGCAAAAATACCACGTTGCCAAGAATACACTGATACACTGCATACTCCACCCCTACCCAGGGTTCACGTTAGTAAAAATGGCAGTAAAAATGGCCTGGGAGTTGTTCTTTTTTTTAAATTTTCTCTTTTTACTTCCTGAAAGGGGTTTGCAGCTAATGTGCAGCACACAGTTCAGCATTTTCTTGCTTTGATTTACCGCAGGGTCAAATAGGGGTGTGTGAATGTTCAAAGCTTTCAAGCATTGAAGCAGATAACGCAATTATCGTATCTGGCTTTGAATTGATTAACACTATTAGAACATTTAGAGTAAGTTATTGGAGTATTTCGCAGTTCAAAATGCACCCGCCTCCTCTGCTAATGGAGACAGGCTTTTCTGCAATACACCGGTGACGTGTAGCCAAGCGGCGAGAGGAGGAAGGTACCTTTGGGAAGTGCCACTTATCCCCTTGGCATTGGGTGTACTACACCCTGGGGCTTCTCTTTTTGTGTCCTGGTAATGTAATGGCACTCAAGCTGCCTGGTGAACAATCTTTAGATAAGGAAGCCAAGCTTCGTACTAGCACAGTCCTGAAGACCCGGCTTTCTGATGGTATGATGCGCAACGTTGATCTTTTCTTTGAAGCTGTTGACGCTGGTTTCTTTTTCTATATGAAATATAGGAAAGATTCTGACTGTGTGTCTAGCTTTAGTTTTTTTCTTTAAAACTGTTGATGCTGGTTTTCTTTTTTCCCCTATATTAGCCATAAGGAAATGATAAGCGTGTCTAGCTTTGTGCTGCTAGACACCTAGATAAAACTTTCTCGAGAAGAAGGCGTTGGCACAGCAGCATTGATGAAAGTGCACGGTTTGCGCAGCACGGAGCCTTCAGTTTGTTATCGGTCAATTGGACAAGCTTTGGTCTCAACCTTTTTTACACATTTATATGCTCTTTTTGGAACCCACATTTAAGATTATTGTGTGTGCGCGCAGGGACATTCACTGCGAAAATGCTTTCTAAAAATAAGATTTGTGCGTTGTTAATAGTACTGGTAGAGGCGTACCCACGAGCAGGTGCAAAGTGGCAGACGATGAGGGTTTGAAATTAGCACGTTTTCTCATGGCTTGCGTTCCGCTACGCACTAGAACTCGCATAAAGGCATCAATGGCTGTCTTTTTTTTTTAACGAGCAACGTGTTAAGCTCATCTTGTCAGAATTTGTACCCTCAATATGCTAGTACTGTGTGGTTGAGGTCACCACAAGAGATGAAGTTGCCCCCATATAAACTGTATTACCTCATCACAAATAAAGCTAAAAGCAGCAGTGCAGCTTCTGTGTGTGCGTGTTATGAACAAGCCTCTTATTTTCCCATGGGCTATAGTCACTGAAGCATGCTTGAGAAATTGTATATTTCAGTTTTCTTATTGGAAACCGGTCCCCTTGATTTGGAAATATTTCAGCAAAATCATTTCTTGCCTGGAAACCGCAAGTCACTACATGCACACCCCTAATGTCAAAGAATCACATGAACTGGGTGTTGCTAGGAGGCACCCTCCGTTGTGCTTGAGTAATTGAGCAGTTACAGTGAGCTTGGAATCCCATCTCTCTAATATCTTCCTCTTCCCCCATCTCCTTTGCAGAAGAGCAACAAGCCCAAGTACGTGCTCTGCATGACCTTCACTGAGCACGGGGAGCTGCTCACAGGGGACTCCAACGGCAACATCATGGTCTGGCAGAGAGGCAAGTCGCGCTCCTCATTGTTTGCCTCCCAGCAGGATCTCTTGTTTTCCTTCCCTAAAGGCACTGTAAATACAAAACAAGACTGCGTTTTATCCGAAGAAGATAGCCAATGGCAGTAACTCACTAAACTTCATTCTGGCCTCGAGGGATGTTGTCGTCACAAAACAAAAGGGAAAATGGAGGAAAAAAATTATGCACCCGTTCGTCTTCTAACGATGACTATATTTGAACGTGAAGCTTTCTCGTGACGGATTCTGTGGTTGTCGTCTTAGTCTGGACTGAGTTTCGACCGTGTTGAAAAGGGGATAGATGCCGGCTTCATGACGCGAGGTACCCAGGTTCGATTCCGGCAACGGGAACCATTTTTTTCTTTCACTTCACCCACAATTATTCATCATCATCATTGTCAGAGAAACTTGGCTTTCCTGCAGGGCATATTGGCATTACAGATGCCATCAGTGAGGGCACTAAAGCTTGGCTTTAAAGAGATGTTGCGCTACACGATGTCAGCAGTGATGTCATAGATGGAATACCTATGCATTGGCATTGCTGCGGTACAATGAAACGAAATGAAACCAAATCAAATTAAATCAAAACCTGGAGCAGTTGCAGCACTGTCTGCATTTTTTCCCCCTCAAAGTGGGCTGCAATGCAGGGCACGTCACATTGAAGAAAAGGGTTAACCAGACTGTAGCAATCGTAAACATTCCAACTGTAGACAGTGAACTGCGAAGGAACTGCAGTCAGCTCCAGTGTTTGTTTCTGAAACCTTCCCGCATTTATTTCATCTTCTATCCCGTGACAGTAAAACATGCATGTAATGATGGGCCTAATATGGCTGAATTGGTTGCGAGTAAACGTGCTCCTACCCTGTCAGTTTTTGTTGTCACTACTAGCCTCCGACTCCAGCTCTGGGAGATATCTGCCCCGTGTTTAACTCAGTTTAAGTGCCTTTGGTTGTTTTGAGGGCGAGCATATCCTTCTTTTTGTGTTGTTGTAAGTGTTCACGTGAGACTCGGGTGCGCAGCACTGTGGGCTACCCAAGGTCTACTGCTGAAGCTCCCGCTGTCCTTTCAGTGCCCCAGTGCATTTCAACTGCCATCGGTGAATTAGGTGGTTCCGCGACCTTTGTTTCTGACACCCCCCCCTTCTGGTTGACTGCAGGCTCGAACAAGGTGTGCCGCACGGTGGTGGGCGCCCACGATGGGCCCCTGTTCTCCATCTGCGCCATGAAGGACGGCACCATTGTGACGGGGGGAGCCAAGGACCGCAAGGTGGTCCAGTGGGATGCCAACCTCTCCCGCACGGGACAGGAGGCACGGGTGAGGAGCACTTCCTGGTGCTGTGTGTTAACAAGGGCGTGTTTACCGTACCGTGTGTGAGGACTCGCTTCGGGTTTGGGAGTGCCCTAGCTACACACGGTCTTGGTAACAGGGCTTTTCTGGATGACCTACCATTCCATCCATTTGGGGCACTGAAGGTTGTGGTGGATGAACATAGCCCAGCCAGCGTCTCATTGACACGTGGATGCTTTGTCAGCCTCCTGGTTAGTTTCAGTTCTTGTTGCCCTCTAACACTGATGGCATCAACAAAAATGTTAAACAAAGGACCACCTTGTTAGGCCCAGATTTCAAACTATATGGGTGCAGAAGCAAGAGCTACATGTCAGTACAGTTTTCACCAGTGCACAGGGATGGCATGGACGGGGGTACTAGTTCTTTTTTTAGGACATCACTGCTTTGAGAGTGTACCGTGTTGCAGTAGCCCTAATGAGAGGGCATACACGTGCCAAGGGCAGTGACGTGTAATTTGTCAGTGTGTGTGTAATCTAATTAGGCAGTAGGTGTTTGCAAATTGGCATGCCTACTAATTAAAAGATGCTCTTTCGCGCTTGTCCTGTTGTCCACCAGTATGTCCTTGAGCCAAATTCAAGTGTCTCTATTGTCAGTATCCTCTCCATTTCTGAGAGACACAAATTTTGATTAACGTGCGTGTTCCTCCCAGCTCCCCGACATGGCAGGGGGCATCCGGACGCTGGCCCAGGGCAAGGGCAGCCTGCTGCTCATTGGCACCACCCGCAACTCCATCCTGCAGGGAACCTTCAGCCTCAACTTCTCCACCGTCGTCCAGGTAGGGGGGGTGGGGGAAGGGGGAGTGTCTTCTGCATGCCCTGAGGGGGGGATGACGTGTGCGTGTGTATCGTGGAGACCCCCCTACTGTGTTTGCCTGTTTGCAGTTGATGTCTGTGGAGAGTGTGTGTGTAGTAAGCTTGCAAGGATGCACTGGACGTAACTGTGTGAGAACGGTCTACAAGGTTACCCCTTTTCCTGCTGACCTCTCCCAACAACCAGGGCCACACGGAGGAGATCTGGGCGCTGGCGGTGCACCCGACGCAGAACCAGTTTGTGACGGGTGGCTACGACTGCCAGGTGCACCTCTGGGACACCCTCTCCCACTCGGTCGTCTGGAGCAGGGACCTGGGGGTAAGTGGGAGGCAGGGTCTCTCTCCCTATCTCTTCTTTCGTTCTTTTCCCAGCATTGTACGCTGCATGTCGGGTAGCTAAGCGTTGCCACATGCGACCATCAAGTGGGCTGCTGTGATGGGATGGTACGAAGCACAGTAACACCACTATGTCAGGCAGGCTGAAGATAGAAATACAAGAATTGGGCCAACGTTCCCTGTGAAGGAGTCGTTTTTAAGGCATGAAATGTGTGTGGAACAGTGCAAAAATGGCAAAGTAGTTTCCTAGAACCACAATTCTGTGCATGAGATTGCATTACAAACTCCTGAAGACACGTGACACAAATCGGCAGTAAAGGTGCTCTGTTGAGGCTCAAAGAACAGTGCAAACCCAATGAAATTCGAAATAGTGCTAACAAATGGGGTAACAAAGGACAGCACATGGCACTTGCTAGCAACTGGTTGTTTATTCACAGGGTGGGGATTACTACTATATTGAAGGAAGGAAAGGACGGCATCTGAAAAGGAAGCGTGACATGCAAAATACCCAGTAGAACGATAAAGGAGCCGCACATATGGCAATGAAGTGATTGCATGAGCGTAGCATTAGTAAGTTTACTGAGTAGGGAACTTATTCCCTTAGCCAAAAGAAAAGCTGGAGTGGCATGGCTTGTCTGTCATTGGTTGCTTGGCTTGCTCAGCCTTGCTTTGTGGTGAGCAAACAGTCTACCAACATTAGCCCGCTCTCTTCTAAATTGCAGCCCACTTATGAAAGAAGCTGGAAATTTTCATCGTCATAATCAACCGTCGGTACATCTGGGGCAGGCTTAAAACATGCTCTCACACAAAGCTGGTACTCACCATCGCAGAGTGGACATCGTAAAAGAAGGGTTGGCAAAAACTTCATTCTCACGTACAATGATGCCGAAATCCCTTCTGATTGGATTTTATAAAAAAATCACCAATCTTTATTTGCTTCATGTTTACTGCTTGTGTCAGCTCCAGCTACTGAGTATACGCCGGTGGCAGTCCTTTGGAGTGGTAGGAAGTTACGGATCAGCCTAGTAATGTACGATGTTCCTCGTGTCACTGCCAATAGCTTGGATGAGGGAACTCGCCCTGTACATGTTTTCCCGGCCCCTTCCCCCCGGTTGTGCAGGAGCAAGCGCAGGCGGCCTGCTTCTCCCCCGATGGCAGCGTGCTGGTGCTGACGACACGGACGGGCCGGTGGAGCGTGGTGGACTCCTCCACGCGGCAGCTCTACTCCATGCACACCGACGGCACCGAGCCCATCGACGCCGTGGCCTTCTCGCCAAGTGAGGATGCTCATGGGGGCGGGGAGGCAGGCAGGGGGACTTCCGGGAGATTGGCTTGACATTGAGATAACTTGTAATGTGGTAGTTAACTGATACCGTGGGGCTCTTTGATTTACAATCTCGGTCTCACCGTGGATAGTCCGCGGGTAGTTTGAGGATTCCCCAAATCCATAGGGATACGTGGGAAAAACGAATGCCTCACTGATTCTCGGGGAGTCCGCGGTGAGCCCGACACTGATAGTTGAAGAGCCTTAACATCTGATTGAATTGCCCAAATGACGTTGGCTCTTGCAAGAGGCTGGGCATGTTTAGAAAAGTGGGCAGAGGGAAGTGGCTTTTGTCAACCCCAGTGATGCTGCTTTGATAGGTTTTGACAGTGGTATCAAAACGTGCAAAATCATGTACTAAGGGCTGTTCCCGGGCTGTGTTTGTTAATAAAGTCTCTTTGAGTGTTTTTGAACACCAGATAAGTTCATTGTCCTCCAGTCCTGATAATAGAAGGAGGTATATTCATTTGCTGACGAACAAAAATGTGTTTTGGAAGTTGTGCTTTCCAGCTGGTCCCAAAAGCGCATTACATCACATTCCTGTTTTCTCGCTACTGCAAATTGTGCAGGTTTTAGGAGCACCTATGGTGCTATCCGAACATCTCGGCAGTTTCAGTTTGGACTTAGCACTGAGCTCTCGTTTTATGCTGCATTTTAACACCAGGGTTGGCAGACGCAACTGCTGTCCAAAAGTGAGACTGGGTAGGTCATTACGGTCTTGCGTGCAAGCTTGCAGCTGTATGTTTACAGCGGCAGAGAGTGAAGCAGTAATTTGCATTTCATTTCGTGATACTTGCTGCAACTTCCTTGGTATGTTTCCCCAGTATTTGTGGTATCCAAAACTGTTGTAGATCATTGTTGCAGCGATCCTGAGTAAATTTTTTTTTACTGGAGGGGGTTGAAAGGATAAATAGGGTAACCTTGAATTTCTTGTTCCACAGAGATTGTGAGGGAATACTTTTGGCGACAAGCAGCGTTATGCAACAAGTGTGGGCAACTGTTTTCCATGCTTTTCTTACAAGCCCTGGTGCACTGTTGCAGATGGCCAGCTTCTGGCCCTGGGCTCACGAGACAGCTTCATCTACGTGTACCAGGTCAGCGAAGAAGGACGCAAGTACAACCGCATCAGCCGCTGCTCGGTGAGTCGGGGGGGACGTTTCTCTGCACCTCTCAACATTGTCAAAGCAGTTGGCTGTGTAGTGCGTCATCATTCCGCTTCTAAGGGCCATTAAAAAAATGTTTTATGAGCCTTGTTTTTTTGCAGCAGATTAAAACAGTGGAAATGTGCTACACCAGTGTTTGGACAAATGGCTGATGCACTTTTTTTTTCTACTCATATGCAACCCAAAACCCAGATGTGTTACCGTATTTTCCGGTGTATAAGTCGCGGTATTTTTCTGAAATTTTCGTTGGTGCGTCTTATCCACCGGTGCAACTTATGTATGGAATAAATCTGGTTCGCGGCGGCCGCGCGTGGCCAGCGCACATTGAGACACAGCTCTATGGTGTAAATCAATCCTAAGCCTACCGGTACGGCATTTCTCATAGCCCATATGTCGCTTCGGGAACGTTGCACCAAAGAATTTGCAGCTTTTTCTAGTCAAAAACAATGATAATGGCCTGCGACAACCACGCGCCACTTTAGGCCATGCGCAGTAACTACAGTTCAGAATAAATTCAGAATAAGATCAAACTGGGTTGCAAAAACAAAATAAAAACTTCCGTCCGCCATGACACCTTTATTGCGCTGATTTACGACAGCACGCAAGAGACGCGCGACGTTTGGAGAGGTGGCCAAATGGGTCTCCGACTCTTGGGACTCCATTTCTACAAAAACAGTTGTAGCCGGGTTGATAAAGGCCGGAGTAAAGCGGTCCAGGAGTGGTAACGATGTTGGCGAAGAAGACATCAGAGAGTCGGAGGACGACAGTGATGCCCCGGTGGAACTCCCACTGAAGATATTGAATTATTTGTTAGCGAGTCTGAGGAAAAAGAATTCGATGGTTTTGCCTAAACGCCGTCCCTATATGCCATCTATGTGTATCAATAAACCATTTTTGAGAAGTTAGTTCTGTCTAGACTTTGGATGTTATATGCCCGTGTCTATGGGCGGCGGCCGCCGCAACCATGTATACTTTCGCCGCTCTTTCTAACAATCTGATTCACTATGAGTTTACCTAATGAACAAGTGCGTCTTATATACCGGTGCGACTTATATACGTTTTTTTCGGAAAAACTGTCATTTTGAGGAGGGTGTGACTTATCCAAAGGTGCGACTTATAGACCGGAAAATACGGTACTTTCTTTTTTCTTTTTTTGACTGCAAACGTTTGCCAACTTGGTGGCTGACAGTTCCAGTATTTCACTAAGCAAGCTTGAGCCTAAACTGGGGTGCACTGTGAGAGCTCTTTTGAAAGCGTTTGAGCTTCTGCTGTCTTCTTTTATTTTTTTGAGGGGTGGGGAATTGGCGTCTTTCCCCATTTTGCTAAAAAAGGGGGAGTACAGACAACTCTTGATATTGATACGAGGATAGAAGAGGGAACACAATGCATTCACACTATTCCCAGTATTTACTGTAGATAGCAAAGCAGGCCAGAATCTGACGTGATCCTTGTCTTTCTTCCCGAGCACAAAAACGTCCCTCGTCGTCGTCATTCACGACACTGACGGGTAACAATATTATGAACCTAAATTTATCAATTTTCATGGTAATATAATGCGTTCATAAATTTTCATTTTTACTTCACCAGAATAATGATCTCAACTCAGTGAAAATCACAATTTAATGAGGTCTTCTGCAAGTACAAATACGTGGCGTTGAGCTTAGACTGATCAAACCTCTCGTGATATTGGCTGCGGACAGTGGCTGTACACTTGATGGTTTTAGAAAAAATGTTTTCAGCTTCTTTTAGAACCTTGTAATAACGACCGCAGTTGAAGCGCAGTAGTTCCACTACATGAAATACTGAGGTACTGAGTCAGGGCGGTCATTTCATGTCTGCTGTGACTGTGTGTGTGCGGTGCTTTGACACTTTGGCTGCTGCATGCGCTGCTATGGCTTTCTTGCTGAGGCACCTCTTTCAAGGCCCTTCAAGATCGTGGTAGTTGCATTTTGTGGCAACTCAAATGGCTGCTACTTGGGGATACTCCTAAACTTGCAAAATCACAAAGTGGGGGAAAGTGCCGAGAGTTGCATCTGAGAGACCTCTCATTAGTGGGTAATGCTGCCACAAATGAAATACAAAAATTCTTGTGTCTCCAAAGAAATACAGAGGCGTGCAGCAAGTAACAGCTTGGCAACCACTGAATAGCGCTGGAATAAATGAACGCAGCCTTGCTCAGGCTCGAGTGCAACTTTCAGCTTGAAGAGTGAGAAGTATTAGTGTGTGGGATTAAGGGAATGCCACAAGAAAAATGTATCGACAAGTATTGTAGGTCTTGTTCGTTGACGTTTCACATTTATAGAAACCTCATTCAAGGTTTCATCTGTAACTTACATTTAGAATGCCGTTCAACACCAGAAGATTTGTTGCACATTGGGGACCTTTGTTCAAGGTGTCATATTCGCTGCATTTGAGATCCTTGTTGAAGGTTTTTGCGACATATTGTTCCCTGCTATGGTACCCTCAAGAACCTTAGCGACTTTGGCTGGAGCAGAGCGAACTCAGCACACTGCGTGGCAGCTGGTAACACTTGCGCTGAGTCCTTGTTTGAAAGTGCCTCTCTCTCTCTCTCTCTCTCTCTTTCTCTCTCTGCACTGTTTCCTGCTGTTCCAAGTGCACTCTTGCCTATCTGGAAGACAGCCGCGTGTTGTGCTATGCTGCTTGTTCTGTGCACTCACCAGCCGCTGTCTCTTCTTCTCTTCTCCTGCTCTTCCCTTTCCTTCGGGTTTTTCCTCCTCTCACCCTCGCCTCCTGCTTTCCCTCCCTCCACTGAAATTGCGCGATCGCGTAACTGCCCCTGTTGTGGGCATTGCGGGAGCCTAGAAGCCTCCTCCCCCTGCTCCTCCTCCACGGGACCAGGAGGCAACGCGACGGCCCCCCACCACCCTATGGGTATGCCTCTGCATTTAAACCTTCTCTGGCTGCCGCCACTGCACCATCGTTGCCATCTTTCTGGCCTCCTTTTGAGTGCAGAGCACTTTAAGGTCCCGGCTTGTAGCTCATCCAGGATTATGGTATCTAGCCATCATTACAGTAACGCATCACACAGCGTCACGCACCCAAACAGTGGCTTTGAAAAGATCACCGCTTCCCCTGGTTGGAATTGAACCTGGGTCCCTCACGTTACGAAGCCAATGTCAATCCCATTGGGCCACACAGGCACACGTTGCTCGTACACAACATGTTGCGAGTGATCTTTGCGCACTGCCGTTGCCAACGGACACTGCCATTGGCTGGGTTGCAAATCACAACAGCATCGGAAGAATCACGAATTAACACATTAATTACCCCAAATTAACGTAAACTGAATCCAGTGTCTCCTTATAGGTGCTTTCAGGGCCTGTGGCACCCTCTCTTGGCTACTTTCGGTATCAACGCCATGCTGATACTCAAACTACTCAAGAGAAAGCACCACAGCCCCTTAGCAAATCACTGCTTTGCTCTTGACATTTTTCACGTTGAGTGGGACTATTTTAATTTTTTTCACCATCTTTTTTCTTTTCGTCAAGTTCTCTTTCCTTGCTTCTCCCTTCTCGTCATGTGCGCTGTGCTAAATAGGCACCCTGTGACTACAGGTTTGTGAGGCAGGCAGTGAGAGCCATTTCGGGATAGGACAAGTTCTGCTCAATGCTTTGGAAAACTGCAAAGTCCGTAATTTGCAGTCTTCTAGTGCCCCCTTGGAAAAATATGAAGCAGAAAAGAACGATCATGGTAAATGGTGCAATGTTTGGTCAGTACAACCTTACCGCTACTTTTCTTGTAGCTGCTTGCGTACCCAACTTTACAGCTGGCTCTCACTCTGTGTCGCTATTAGTTAAAGAGTACGGGCTAACATATGCCAGTGCACTGATATTTCTTGCCCATGTTTAGAGGCTGAAAACAGTGGTGGCCCTTGCCAGGTTCCATGTGTTCCCATGAATCTCAGAGTACCTGCAAGTCCTTTCTATTTGCTACCACCTTGAGGAGGAGAAAAAACGTTTAGTTTATTGCTCCCGTTGAATGGGAAGAAAGTAGCGGGGGATGGTTGTCGGTCATCCACGGTGAGAGATCAAAATTTGCACAGGGCACGCAGCTTTCTTTTTTGTCTTGTGGAATAGTAATTGAACATCTTAAACTGCAAAAACTCTGTCCCTATGTTCGAATGGAGGTTATCAAGCCGACATCAGATTCGATAAGGTTTCTGCCGGCTGTATTGAGGAGCAAAAGTTTCGCAAAAGTTTATTTCCAGCGTGGGCAACAAAAATCTGTGCATTGGCATATGTTTGCCCATACTCTTGAAGTAAGAGCAACACTCAGTGGGAGCCCCTTTTGCTTCCAGAAGACATGGTGCTGTTGCAGAAGTTAGACTCCTGCAATGATATTTGCGTGGGGCACCAAGGGGGCATCGCGCATCGGCCCTAAACATGGTGACGGGCAGTAGGGGTTCTTGCAGTAACATAAGTGTTTGTCTAGCAAAAAAAGAAAACAAAATCAGACCTCCTCATAGTGAAGAAACAGTTGTACTTGCGGTATCCTGTTGTCTGGTGATAAAAGTTGTTTTAGAAATGCGTACTTGTCTGTACCAAAGCCAAAACCAAAGGAATGCCAGCTTGGGAAGTTTAAAAAAATGCAAGTTGAGTATTTCCCCCCATACTCAAGTATATCACCCACATTGTGAAATTTAAAATATTTTATCTTCTAACAGTCGAGGAAAAAAAGAAAAGATTGCGGTGATTTCTCTCACCAAACTTTAGCATGGAAAGATTTATTTGCAATCTCAGCTGTGCATGGCTGCTCTTGTGTTTCGCACGTCGCACTAATTGCATGGTCTTCCTCTTCACGCATTCCCATTGAAACGACTTGCCCTGCCGTGTTGAGGTGTTGACACGAGTTCTGTCGGCACATTGTGCTCGCTGCAACCAGAGCAGTTTGCTCCTTAATTTTGTTGGCCAAGTGGGGGAACCACGTTAATGACTACCCCCTTCCGTGCTCCCCCTCTCTTTCACGCCAGGGCCACTCGAGCTTTGTGATCCACCTGGACTGGGCTGTGGACAGCACCTACTTCCGCTCCTGTTCCGGCGACTACGAGCTCCTCTACTGTGAGTGGCCACTGGATATGGATGCGGGTGGGAGGGGAGGGGAAGCAGGGCTGACATGGGCTGGGTTTACCCACCACACCTTGCGGTGTTGGTGAAGTATTGGACTTGTATAGCTAAAGAAGACCAATACAGAAGGGCAGTGAGACAGATGCCAGGTGGGCTCTCAAGATGCTAAGCTGCCGTGTTCATTGTGCTTGTATTCTTAGCGTAATTCTGGTTTTGCTCAGTGTACCAACTTGCCTAGTGAGATGTCCTCCTTTTATTTGCGATCGCAACCGTCTGCCCTCCCTCCTCTCATCCTTCCCCCGTCCCTCTCTTCATGTGTGTGCAGGGAACGCCCTGGTGTGCCGGCAGGTGACCAACATGTCCATCACGCGGGACCTCAAGTGGCACACGCAGACCTGCACCATCGGCTTCAGCGTCTTCGGTGAGACCAACAAGAAAGAAAAGCTGCTTTGAGGGACGCATACTGTCTCTGCATGAATTGGTTGTGTAAGCAGCCAAGTGGGCAAGACAGCCAGTCTTTTGACCGAGTGCAATTGCAGAAGAAATAAACCCTTTTTGTAGGCAACCCTCATGTCCCTCCAACATGGCCACATTCAAAAAATGAAAGTGCTGGCAGTCAAAGCATGGTGTTAAGCTGGAAATTGTCTCTTGTGCCAGTGACAAATCTTCAGAGCTGCAAGAAGGTCTAAACTTTCTGGCTCAATGTTTCATGAGCAAAGATAGATTTTAGAGACCATGTTTTTGTTAGAGCCGAGGCATTTCCTGTCCAAGGTGAGGAGTAGCATGAGTACTGTCATCATGGTATTTGTTTCGGATCAAGACGTAAATGGAGGTGCACTGTGGCAAATTTTTAGCATTCACCCTTGCATAACTTGCTAGGAGCTTGTTGCATAAAAAGGTCAATGCCAATTGGACTAATGTGTGTGTCCTGGGAGCACAAACTCTGGGTGCCAACGTGCAGCCTGAAAACTGATTGCCTCGAGTGGCAAAGCTTGAAGTGAGAGATTCCCACTTGGTTGATAATGCTGAACGCTCCCAGCACACCACTCGCTCTGAGCTTCCCAACTCCACTCTCTGTATGCTTGCTGCCGTATGGCCTCAGAGCTCTGACCCCTTAAAGGAACCCTGCAACACTTTCTTCAACTTTTTATAAATCCTAAGTGCTTTCAGAACATCGTCAAGAAACACATCCAGTACTTAGATTAGGGGGTCGCAATTAAAGTACCTGAGACAACATCAGATAGCTTTGAAACTTGTTCAAGAAAATTTTCTCTGTTTCCTGGTCTTGCCATTCTTCAAGCACTCGAATTACGCCATTACAGCAGTGTAGCAGCTATTGGCTGCCTTTATTTCAATGTCAGTAATAAACGAACTCAATAGCCACTTTAAAAAAATTTGCCACAAAAGCAAAGTAGCAAAGCAAAAAAAGCTTGCGACCAGCAAATTACGCTGTGCTGGCGATAACTACAGCTTTTGCTGTGCTCCCAGGTGTGAGGGAAAAAGTGAAAGTGTTTGTCAAAAGTGTTGCAGAGTCCCTTTAATGACCCACCCACACCCTTCCTCCTCTTGTGGCAGGCATCTGGCCGGAGAATGCGGACGGCACGGACATCAACACGTGCGCACGCTCCCACTCGTGCCGGCTGCTGGCCACAGGGGATGACTTCGGCAAGGTCCGCCTCTTCGCCTATCCCGCCTCCGAGCCCAAGGTGAGCGGGACGCGTCCTTCCTTGGCCACTCTTTTTGGTACGGTGTACTCTAACTCCGCCTACCGTGTGTAGATGGCAAGAAGGTACAGGGCTCAGGGTATAGCGGCACAACACATGTTGCAGTTTAAGAAAGAGATACAAAAGTAGGTAGCTTTCAAAGAAGCGCCTTCGGAAAGTCTCACATTGATGCAATCTGCCTTCCTGTCTGCTACCTTGTGGAAAAAGATAAGAAAAACATGAATACCATGCCATTTCTTGCATACAATGTTGTTGGCTGAACACAGGTGGCCTTTGTAACTTCTAGCCTTTTTGTTACTTTGCAATGTTGAAACTCCTGGTGTCTTCTCTTTTGCATGCGCCTACACCTAAGCACTACAGTTTATACTTTTTTGTTGCATTCGCCTGGGCGTAGAAGTAAAATTTTGTGTTCTGCTGAGAGACACCTTGGCAAATAACTTTCAAGACCATTGGCTCTGCTACTGCACGGCTGTGCCACCAGCTGTAGCTGCTTGCTGTGTCATACCCATAGTGCTGTAATTGTGTGTGAGTAACTAAAGGGGTTGTGGAAAACTGAGTTTCAGGCTAGATAGCCTCTATTGTAAGAATACAACATATGCCACTTAGAGGAAAAACCTCACTCAGGTTAGCTGGGGTATTCTTAAAAAAAAATAATTTGACAGCATGGTCAGTAGCCTTTTTTGAAGATCCCCCTCTAGTGACAAATTATTGGCAGCCTGCTCGAACTGGATGTACCAGTGAAAGCTATCACAAAAATGGTGGGGTTTTCTGTTTTCAAGAAAAACCGGTAGCCATTGAAACCATTATATGTAATGATGAGTGCCTGAATTTGACAGGGAAGTCAAAAATATGTTTTTTTTTAATTAACATGCAAAATGTATGCAACAAGGTGGAAGGCAAAAGGTGACAGGATGATGACATACCATACCATCGAGTTTTTGCTCTGTCAGTACATGCCGGCAAAAAAATATTTGTCTGTTTGCGGTTTCAACCTTTGGAGCACTTCAGAAAGGTTTGGAGTTCAGATAGTGCCATTCAAATTTTGGAGCCAAGCGGGATATTTCACTTCAATATTCTGTAGTTCGAAATGTTCGCACAGCCCTGTAACGTACCAAGCATGGGTTCTACGGGTTGGGCTTTCCTGACTGGCTGTGGTGTCATGTGGAAAAATTAACAGAAGGACTTGTGCATGCAATTAACTCTTTCGCTGCCGCCAGAAAATTTACCAATTTTAGGGGTCCAAGAAAACTTTTTTTTTTCCTGCCAAAAAATTGGTTAGGCACTAATTGCAGGAACACAAAATGCAGATTATCTAACGGCCTTTCCAATAACACCAGTTTTTAAAAGGTTTTTATATATCATAGTTGTAAAAAAAATATCAAAATCAAAATTTTTGTCAAGCTGTCGAAAAAAGTGATAAAAAAGGAGTTGTGTATATCAAACCACCGGTAGTAGAAAAAAATTAGAATATACATTTTGTAGGAAAACATTTCAAAAACACGCCCTAGAAAAAATGTCGACTTGCGCACAACAGTTTGTCAGATATAAAAAAAAAATGTCAGCATGCATGGTGCTCGTGTCATGCGGTGAAGCCCAACCCCCAATTCAAAATGTGCAATTTCGGGTGGTTTCCTGGAATAAATCTGGCGGTTTGTCATTATCAGAGGCACCCATTTGCCCCCACATAACATAAAAACATCTTGTCAATGGCTGACTGCATTTACAGCGAGCACAATATTTGGGACGAGCCGCAATGCGGAAAAAAACATGCATGAAGTTGAAAACGGAACGCCGTGGCTGATGCTTGTTGTCGTTCACGGTCATTTATCCCTCAAAACATAAAGCTGAGCTTTATTATCATCTTCTTACTCGCAATTGTAGCCTTGCTCGCAAAAATGAGGTATGATGAGCTAGAATCGTGCCCTGCGATTTTTGGCCGAGTAGCAATTGCGCGATGAAAAAGATCAGCACAACGAGCGTCCTCTAATGCAGCGCCACCTAACATTTTTCAAATGAAACAGTACAAAAACTTATCGGAGACTCCGTCTGAATAGACAGTTCAACTAAGCAGCAACATTAGACACCCGGATATACCCTTACATGGAAATGAAACTGGAAGGCGAACAGCTGGCAGTGTAAGGCCGGTTTGAAGCACTGCCCTCGGCGGAACAGATATCTGGCGACTGGGTGTGACCTTTTGACTTGCATCTGAAGTTCTTATCGCAGAAATCGGTTTAGGGTGGGGGAAATCAGGAGCGGCGTTCTTTGCTCGAGGATCAGTCGCGGACGCTCCAGGCGCCATGGCAGGTAGCCTTGAAGTTGGGTAACTGCGTAGTAGCGCTAAATATGAATTTTGCGATGCAGAAACGAAACCAAAACTGTTGTAAAGTGTTTGCGAATGGTCCTGGGGTAAGTAGAACTACCACAGAACTTAGAACCACGTGCACAAAGGCAATAAAACTGCCTAAAATCATAAAGTAGCTTTGCAACCAGGCACTGCTTGACATTTTCAGCCGATTTCTGGGATTATTACTGTCAGAGCGTGAACCTGACGATTGAAAATCGTTTGCTAGTTCCCCATTCACGCCCTGATAGCAAAAAGCAAGCGCTGGTGCAGAGTAATTACGAGTTGCACGCATTCTTCGTTGGTAGCAGTGACGCGCGATGACCACGCCCCTTTTCCACACCCAGGTGATTCAAAAGCGTGTCAAAAATCACGCTTCCGTTGCAAAAATGAAAACAAAACTAATTTTGAAAGGCCATTTCCTGATCTAACTCCAAACAGCTTTACTTGTTCGAGAAACGCCTGGAACGCTATGAAAAGGCGCTCCCAAAAGTATCGATCAAATTGATCGATTTTGATAGGCGCGGTAGCGAAAGAGTTAAGCTGAAAAAATGGTTCATGTTGTGCCACAGTGTCAACGTCTATCCCTGTATCTCAAGTATTTTAAAAAAATTCTGTATGTTGAATGAAAAACTGCGCTATGAATCAAACGGCAGGCACTATTCACGAATTTTCAAACGTTCGCACACCTCTGGAATTCGTCATGGAGGCACAGGGCTCTTATATATTGTAGCAGCGAGCCTCAGAGTGGTTCTTCGTCGTCTTCAGCTGTAGCAGCACTGCCAAAGACGACGAAGAACCACTCTGAGGGTCGCTGCGCGAGCCCCGTGGCGCGTGCAGCCAACGGCTCCCAGGAACTCTGAGCGTTCGGGCAGGCATAGCTGCCGCTGGCCCATCAGCTCCTGACTAGTGTTCCAAATATATGTGTGTTTCTGTGGCTCAGCGTTTTCATTGCCTCGTGCTGCCACAGAAGAATCTCATGAGAGATTACTTAAGTGTTGGGCATTCAGCCTGCGTGTGCTTTTGTCTTTGTGCGATTACCCTGCATGTTCCCTAGTCTCTTACTGTCAAAAGAAAAGAAAGAGACTACAATGGAAAGCTGCCTCGCTCCCTTTCACTGATGAGACTGAATTTCTTGACACTGGCGCAGTGCCTGAGCCACATGTACGGCGGCCACAGCAGTCACGTGACGGCGGTCGACTTCCTGCCGGACGACAACCGACTCATCTCCCTGGGTGGGCGCGACTGCGCCGTGCTACAGTGGGCCGTCGTCTGAGACGGTCACGCGGTCGTGACTTCTCCATCGGGACAGCATGTTCCCCTTCCCCAGTGCACAAGGCCGTCCAGGAGGACCTGTCAGGAACGAGTGGAAGCAAAAGCGCCGTCACCGCTTCTATTCACATCACCTGGCGCTGATGGCGCTGTCGAAATTGCGACTGCTCATGTGTGTCCTGAGCTGTCGTGTCGGGGACTGTGGCGTGCTGTAGAGGTGTACACATTGTGGTTGGAAGCCATAACCTTTCATTCTGTAGTCTGCATTTGTGGGGAGGTTCCTTGAGAAATGTGGGGCCTGGTGACAGCTATGCGTCAATCTGGGGAACAGCTTGACAAATCTTAGTGCTCTGGTTTCCCTAAACAGCCTCTGATTCTGCTGGCAGGTATGCAGCTACGATTATCGTTACTTCGCTCTTGTGAGGGTCAAATGAAAGAGATGTCAAGCAGAATTTTAGCATGACAAAAAGCTCTGCCTAGCTTACCACACAAGCACACTTCCCCAGCATGTCTCGTAAAAAGAAAAACGCTGTTCTGCCATTCACAGCTAATTCTTGCCCGACCCACTGGAAGCTTTCAGTCAGGTTCATCCCGAGATCCTAAGACGGGGTCATTTTCAATCATGCTATGTTTCGTTTTGCTCAGCGCTGCTCAAGTTTGAGCATCATAATCTTTCACCTTGAGAGTTATTGTGCCAGGCGCACAAATTGAGAAGTCGTCCATTCAGACAGTTCACCGAGATTCAACCTTTTGTTTTGGGAAAAGACCACCCAGCTTGGAGTGCGTTATTCTGTGTCTTTGTAAAGCAAGAATGAGAAACACGCGCTTATCGAACACTCTGTGAGCACAGGCGTCAAATTTCCAGTGTCACCTTAAGCACGCCAATGAAGCTTGCCTTTTATTAATTATCCTAGGTGGGTGCCAGAAAACAAAACATGCTTCTTCCACTCTACAAAAACGTTCTTTTAGCTTGCACATTTTTAGTTTGTAACTTTTGCCAATTTTAGCACTAACTCCCCTAGGCCGTGAAAAAAAACGAGTTTTTCTGTTCAGTGGTTCAAGTGCTGCTTTGTGAGTTCCCTAGGAGAAAAAGAAGCTAGGCTGTGCCTCAAAGGTTGTTGGGAGAGATCCATCACCAAAGGAGTGTAATGCCTTTTATTCTCTGCAGTTGTGAGAAAGTAAATGGTGCTTAGGAAGTTCACAAACGACAGTGACCATCGTGCCGTGATAGCAGCTCTGTTGCCTCCAATTAGAATGGCTGGTTTCAGTCTCCAAATTCAGTTTGTGGCAACTTTCGGGCTTGGCTACACTCAGATCTTTCAAGTTCCTTGTGCGTGCAATTGTTACTTTCTGGGTATGTGAATGCCGTTGTACTTCACAGAGTCTGACTTCATGAAAGGCAATCACCGTTGCTGGGCGCGGCCTTAGGCACGTTTGTTGTGAGGTGACTCGAAACAAACAAACAGAGAAACTACGCATAGCCTGCCATTCTGACGACATTGTGAACCGTGTGTTCGAACACTGTAATCGCACATGAAAGCCATCCATGTCGCCCATTTTAGTGCAGTCCATTTTCATCGCAAGCGTGCCTACCTAATGTTTTGCATGTGATGGGCACACATTTTCAACACAACATGTATGGTGTGTGCAATACATAATACAAAACGCAAGCAAAAGAAATAAGTTCAGACCGTGCTCCGGTCACCCGCATAGCGTCCTCATTGTATCCAATTGCGCATGTAATATACGTAAAAAAAAAAGTGCACGTAACACTTCGTTTCTATTTCAGATCATTGCAGCATAAATTCTGCGCATATGCATGGCTGCTGGAGTGTATCACGTACATCGGACTGCTTTTGTAGAACACAGCATCTTAGGTGGCATTGCATGGCAGGATCCTTAATGCACGTGTCAAGCATCCGCAATAACATGTTTCATAGCTGCAGCAAGCTTTAGAGGAACAGTATGGATTCAGATAATTTAAGATATATATATATGAAGGGTGTGATTCTTTAATATAACAAGTTTTCTGGATGAAACTGTGAGAATGAGTGTGCGGTAGCATTAAGTTGAAATTCTGAAATGTTAAAATGTTTTGATAGCAGTACTGTCGAGTTTGATGAGGTCCATCACGTCTAAAGGCTGGTCTGTATGAGCACCTGCTTTATTGCGACTGTTCATATCTGTGCTTCATAGCCTTACACATAGTGCGCAGTCATTGCGTCTTCACTCAGTTCTCTAGCGTCTAGGGCTTTCTGGATTAGTGTTGTAATACGACGCACAGCTGTAATCAGTGCCTCACACCGCATCACGCATCACTGCTTAGCAAAACCTTTTTAGGCATTCTGTTTCACGCGTGACCTTTGTAAAATACCGAGTGAGAAAGCATGCCTGTTGCATTCAGATTCATTTGAAACATGTTCTCGAGTTTAGGCCTGAAATTCGTGACAGTTTCTCTTTATAGCTAAAACACAACCATCCTTGGGAGGCAAGTGCTGCTATGTGTACGTCTGAAAGCTCGATGTGTCTTGCAGATTGTAAAGTTTCCCACTTGCGTTTAGTTTGGTGGACTGAACAGAGCTTTGGTTATTTTATCTTACCCTTTTAGTCCTACATTTGTTAAGTCGATGTAGTACCATGCTTGCAATGTGACATGAAGGTTCTGCAAGCAGTGTTGCAGCGACTTTACATTCATTCTTTGGATAAAACAGTGCAGTCTGAACTGCAGCGCACAAAAGATAGAGGGCGCCACTTGAAATATTTCTCGTGTGCATGCTAATGGTTGGTTGTTTTTTGAGGCAGGAAAGGTAGCCGTACACTGCCAAGTTGTGCAAGATCGCTGTCGTGTGTCACGTTTCAGGCTTTCAAAATAGTGCAGTTTTTTTTTCTCGTTTTCTCGTTCGGCTTGAACCCCACCTGTTTTCTCGCGGGGTGAGAACTTGCACGTCCGCAGCTACTAGTATTTCCGTCTCTCCATGACTGCAATCAAAAGGGCCCAGAAACGGAAGCAATACTCTGCAGGCATTTTACGCTGCATGTTATCATCCCGCTTATCTACACGGGTGCTTTTGCCAATAATCCATCCACATTGTGGCTGTTGGATGCAGCGACGCGTCGCCCTGTGTTTTTCGAGTGCTTGGGCGCGATCACCATTTCAAACGTCATTTGGGCAGGCATTCCGTGTGAGAGTGTTTATCCATCCACAGCTTGAAAGGACAGGAGGTTTCGCATGTTCTGCACATTTCCGTCAACTTCGGAAGCAACTTTTTACCATAGTGAAAGGCTGAAGTCTCTCAGTTAAGTGTTGTAATCAGGTGCGGTTGCGTGGATGTTGTTTTGTGACATCTCTGCATCGTTATCAAGTGTGGAGTGCCGCAAGGGTGCAGCTTATCACCTCTACTGATTTCTCTTCCGGTGGAGCTACCTGTTGGTCTGAGGTGGTGCAACAGTCTTAAGGACCTCGAGGCTTTATTCAACTGTGTGTGCAGTCCAATCTGTGTATTCCATGAGTGTGCCTGTGTGTGCATTGTAACGAAAAAGTGTGCACTGAGTGTCTGTGTGCATGCACGCACGACTTGCATGAAGTTAGGGTACGTTATCTCAGAGCTGTTGTAAGTACGTTTCTTCCACCCACACTGAATACCGGTGATTTTTTCAGAGTTGGCTTTTAGAGTTCATATTCCTGCACTGCGTGTAGGCCGTAATGCATGTGTGTTTCGTCTTGCGAGCAGGTTACATATGAAGTGCCCAGAACAATCTGAGAGAGTAGTAGTAGTAGTGTGCTGGCAAGAGTGGTATTCCAGCGGGGTTTTTTTTCTTTTTTTTTCTTTCTTAAAACTGAATGATGAATCGTAGTTAGGTCGCACACATCGCTGTAGTAAGTGCCCAACGAGATTCTCGGCGAATCCTCTGTGAAAACGGGGTGGCAGTGCGTCGAGCATTGTTGCACGCAACTGTCGCTCAATAAGGAGTGTGTAGTAGTTTGCAATGTCAGCAAGTACCTGTCACTGGATGCGATAAGCTGCACCAATAACTGTACAGCACTTGCAAGGGTAGGCGAACAGATTCATGGTTGTCGCAACTAGTACTGCACAACCGTGCAATTTCATCTATCCTAGACTGACGGTAGCTCTCCTTTTGTTTTTCTTTTTCTTGCCCTTCTTCAAGTACTACTTGCAAAAACAAAAGAGAAGGCAAGGTCGTTGTGTACATTTCTCAGATGTGAATTACTAGAGGATCCACTTTCTGTAGGGCATAGCTCAAAGTGCATTTCCTTCACCGCAGTGTGTCTTTTTTTTTAGATTGCGCAGTCCGTGGGGAACAACACGTGCCCCTTTGTATAAACTTGTGATGATGATGATGGCAGTTGCACTGGCCGTGTTCTGAGCCATTGGGCCGGAAATATAGCAAAGTAGCAACATGGTTGATAGTGTAGGTTTCTGATTTAATTGATGCTCACTGGATCTTGAGTCAAACTTGCCGCACAAAGTGCACGTGACAGGGTTATCGCATGGTTTTAGACTCAACAGGATATCGCCTTGGGAGACACGGTGCTTTGTCTATGCTGGACGGTGTTGAGCATGCTTGTACAATTGCAGATGAGCATGGGTGTTCTGTGTTGAACTTGCTTCTGAGCTGATTTGGGACAGGGCAGTTGATGGCACTGTAGTATATAAAAACCTGATCGAAAGGTTTCCCCCGAGAAATCTATTTAGTGCATGTTCGAAAGTACAGTCACCGTTACGCTTGTTTTTGTATGGATGCCTGGATATTCTATACTGATCAGATAACTGTGACAACTTAAGGCACCACGTTGGTGAATTTCAAAGGGTTGTCAGTCAGCAGAGTGTTTGTGTAAAGCAAGTCTTGTGCATACAGTAAGGGACTGGGCTCACCATTGTCGTGTGACTGTGTTGTTTGGTTTTCTACGAATAGATTATTGACTTATAGCGCATACGAGTATCTGGTGTACTGCTTGTAATATATATACAATTACAGAGGCGCCCGTACGAAACGTCCTAACATATCTTAGGAGGAGCTCAGAGTGCGACTTGAACACACGATACTACACCATGTCGAGTTTTTCATGGTATTTTCATTTGTGGAAAGATGTTCTTCGGGGAAGTGTATCATCAGCTTGAAATTCGCTGTGCTGCTGTTTTTTTTCCAGCGCTTGCAAGGTTTGGAATGCCAGCTGCGCCAATGCTGTATTTATTTCTACTTGCCTCAAGTGAAAGCATTGTTTTCTCTGCGCTTTTTTTTTTCCTTGTACATAACTAATAAAAACGCACATCATCTACATTCCTGCATCGTGTCTTTATTTTTCTTGCATGCAGCATGTTGCGTTGGGAAGTGTACTACAGTACAGGGACTGTGTGGATTTGTGTACGTCTGCAGTGGGCCAAAGTTGGGGGGGGGAGGGGGCAGTAATTCAGGCCTGTATAAATTACAAGACGAAATTTTCTGTAAATTAAAAGCTTTCCAACCTCTGTTTCACACAAAAACATGCAGATATATATGCATGGGCGTAGCCAGGGGGGTTGTTTCGGTGTCAGAACACCTGCCGAAATGTAAGCATGCAGTAAAATGATATATATTGTTTGAGCATCTGGGGCAGTCTCTATACTTTTTTATTTTCATTGGCATATAAAACCCTCCAAACTATATTTCTGGCTATGCCACTGTATATATGTATATTTAGCATGTACAGTTCGCATCAGGCTCATCTAGGGCAAGCGAGCGTGCGGCTTTGGAGAATGCTGGCAACATTTACTGATATATGCTGGGTTGGAGCTAGCGTGCCATGACGTGTGGGCGCATCTCGAACATGCCCGGGCTGGTTGTCGTTTAGCATGGGCCACTGAAATTTGCAGTTTCCACCATCCGTGAGGGGTGCTTCCGTTCTGCTGTCTTTTTTTTTTTCATTATTATTCCTTGCATGCTTTGTGGTCTGGAAAGCTTAAATTTGGCCTAGAAAATTTTGACAAAGACTGTACGGGCAGCGTGTGATGGGCTTCTGTAGCGCGGCTTCGGTATACTGCCCTCCCCCTCACATTTTCGCCTTACTTTTAACCTCCACTTTTCTGTACACGTGGGCTCATATTTGGTGGCCTCCTTGTACTCTCGGTTTTCTCATAGCGTGTTGCCAACTCGGCATACTTTCCTCCCCCTCACACTTTCGCCGTCCTTTCCTCCTCCATTTTCCTTCTGTCTTCAGAGTCCTGTTCGCTCACTTGGTTATGAGGCACTGGACACCGTCAAACACCAGTAGCGGACTCTAAAATGCTTCGCGTTAAAAATTGAGACGATCATATTTTGATCAGGGCAACAGAAGTGTCACTGGCAACAAAGTGCACATTTATACAGGAAGCCCATTCTACAAGGTGCGACACCGCAGTGGATTCACAGCTGTGGCAGCTGCGGTGTCACAGCTGTGACACCGCAGCGACAAAGACGTATTTTTGCAGCTGTGGCCATGATCGTTTTGCCACACGAAAAGCGCCACCGCAATGAATTCGCAGGTAAATTCGCATCATGTAGAACGGTAGAACGGGCTTTAGGCGCTTAGAACCTGAGTGGGGAGTCCGCAGTCAGCCAATGCCACCTGGTAAATCCGCCCCGCCCAGCAAGCCGGCCAAAGCTTTGGGGAACTGGACAGCCAAAGGGTAGGCTCAACGAGACGGCACAGTTGAGTGAACGCCCACCCGCCCCGGCAGGGCTCACAGTTTCGTCAAGAAAAAAAAAACAGCAGTGGTTTAGCTCGGCTATGCCAGGATATACATAGTGTGAGCTAATTGGTTCAGCTGGTTATCCTTAGCAAATTTCCATGGCTATAACCCCCCCCCCCCCCCCCCCCACTGATACCTCCGCGCATGCACACAAAATGAGAGGTGCTATCAAGCGGCTCCGGCGCAGAGTCAGGCTTGGCTACTGCGCAACGGAGCGCACAGCTGGGCATACGCGCCAGCACCAGTGCGTCTGCCGCGGCTATGACGCCACTCCTCTGCAATGCGCAGACCGGCGCGGCGTTGGCAGCTCCGGCGCACCGTGTGACGTCACTGCTCCTCGCACATGCGCAGCACGGCTCTCCAGGAGCCACGCGAAACTGCTCAACCTCGGCCAGTGTAGCTCACGCTACAAAAATAACTGCGGCAACTTCGCGACCCCCCCCCCCCCCCCCCCCCCCTGCGGATAAGAGCGCGCTTCCGCCTTATTACGACATACGCTTTAAAAAAGGACTCATTAAAGCAACTACAAATAACCCGCTGGGAACAAGATTCGCACAAGCTTAAACTCAGGGGGATGGGGATGGGCGGAGGCGAAGGACCTCCCCCATCCCACGCTACGCCCCTGGCGCGGATTGATAGGCGCTGTCCCACATGACTGTTGGTTTGCAGTTTTTCAAAAACAATAGTCCGCTTAAATTTGGGCGAGGCAAACGCGAAACTTTCGGTCTCTATCTGCCCATCACGCGAAACCATGGGCTGCTTGCTGGTGGGTCACTACGCGTTTATAATGCGCCAGCATGCGGCCATTTTCTCTTGTTTTACATCTGGAGTGATCATTGGCCTTTTGTAAAAAAAATATGAAATGTGAAATTTGTGCAAATCTGGAGGAATTCGTTCTTCCTGTTTCATTTCGTTTTACGTTTTTTTCGCTGCTAGGGGTGCCTACCAGCCCATATCATAGAATGACACACTAGACCAGGGGTAACTTCTCAGGCATTTTGGTCCCAGGGAACCCTGCTAAGCTCCGTTAAGTGCCAAGGAACCCCCCCCCCCCCCCTTTTCCCGCCATTTTTCATTCCGTTCACGCTACATTCACGTACAATAAATGAAAAAGGAAGCAAGCTTGCTTGCTATTGAATATAATGCACCTGAATGTCGACTTTACGCGAATGCGTACGCTAGCGGCACATATCTCCAAACAGGAGAAATGCGCATGGCGGTAATACAAGGCCGAGATTCAAGTGCAATAGTTTAACCACGCCGCCCGTTTTGGGAGTCTGGCTGACTACAAGCTGCTGGTGGGATGTATTGCGCAGCTTGTGCCGTTGTGTTATGCACTGAGATGTGCTGACTGACACTCGGGCAAGAGTAATGTTCGTCATCTAAGTTCGTCATCTAAGTTTCTTGGCGAATGCGGAACGAGGGAAAATTTATCAGTGGCTCGCGGAACCCCAAGGATGGGCCTGCGGAACACACTTTGAGAAACCATGCACTAGACTGTCGATCGCAGCGCAAACAAACATTTACGGTGTCGTTTATTCGTGGCAATTTCAGTTTCAACAAAACGAACACCAAGGCAGCCGCCATGATCGACAGGAGGTAGCACCTGACGTCACCATTCTTGTCGCACGGCTGGCGGTCTGGACGCGCGAGCGAGCGAGCTCACGCGCGTGCCCAGACCGGCCGAGGCTTCCATGGGCCGAGGTAGCCGAGGTCTCCACCATCCCCAATCGCCCGGGCACCAAAACCGTGACACGGCGTAGCAGCTCGCCAACCGCAGCCAGCGCGTCGGGTACGTCACGGGAGCCCCGACGTCGGCAGTTTGGGGCAAGGAACAGATGATATCATGCTGGCCCGCTCTGGACTTTCTCGTGCGGGCAAAGATTAAAATGGATTTAAAATTATGTTATACTGGACGCTTACTGTTGAAACTTGCTGGGAGATATTCCTGACAAAAAGGAAGCATAGTAATCTCAGCTTTCAAATTTCGTGTCAGTACTCCTTTAAATTTTTCGCGCTGTACGCGCTTCGGGGAGAAAATTATGGAGCACCTTTTAATGATAAACCAAGCACACTGCGAGGCTAATTCATCTGGGGAGATAAGTAAGGAAAAATCGAAGTGGCGTTTTTTATAAAAAAAATAAAGGTAAAGAGCTTTAAAAAAAACTTACGTGACAGCTGCTTTTCACATAAAGCTCCGGTTAGTCTGCGTATTTGTCTTGCTGTTGTCCAGTTTTCCTGTCACGTAATAGCTCACGTCAAAAGTTCATACTAAAACACACGCCGTAGCGTAGGGCTATTTAATAAGGGTATCTTTAAAGGGGCCATGAAGACAAAATGCAACTTTAACAAATTTGAAAGAACTGGGTAGGCCTCAATATCTCAGTAAGCTTCATTCCAGCCACGAAAGACGTTTTATAACCCCAAAAAGGAATGCAAGAACTGTCGAGAAACTTTCAATTTTAGCGTCATTTATTATGGGCGGAGTGTTGTCATATTGGACTGCAATAAAAACATTTTTATGGGTGTGCCAGCTGCGCGTTAGCATTCAAGTGATGCGATTAAACGTGTAACTGGAGACTTCGTGTAGCGCAAAAAAAAAAAAACGACAGAGGACACAGGGAGGCGACGGGCACAAGCGCTTGTGCCCGTCGCCTCCCTGTGTCCTCTGTCGTTTTTTTTTTTTTTTTTTGGTGCTACACGGTGTCATGGATTACCGCTACCAACTAGCCCAAACCCAAACTCGTATAACTCGAGGTCACACTACAATCGTCCAGCTATATGTGCCTTAGCAATGGCTAGTTCCGCGTCCGCCAATCATAGAAAAGTTGCCGGAAAGTGGCTAGAGAGTCGCTATATATGTGCTTCAATGTTTTCTTTAATATGTTTATTATTTTCAAAAGTTTCGGATAAAATTGGTGCCATTGTTATGGGGACACAGCAGTCTTTACACATTGAACACACTGACTTCTTTGCATTCATGGCCTCTTTAGCGTGCAGGTACCTAATCTCGGCATACGGGCGATTTCGTTTTTCCTGAAAAACGGACAGACGCGGCCGGGACTGAACCCGCGTCCGTCGACTCTGGGGCACAAAGCCCTACGCGCGTGCATTCTGCGAGCTCTTCCGCACTCCCCAGACTTCCGGTCCTCGCCCTTACGCAATGCTCCTGTTGATGTGTTTTCGTTATCTAAAACAGTTGTGAATTATCCGAGTTTTAGCATAGCGGCTACCGGAGGCTCACGCTACGCCAGAGCGCTACAGGGACCCGACTGCGCAGGCGCGCGCGGGGAGGGTGAGAAGGTTGCCCCTCAGCGGAGAACCACTATGCTAAATTATAAACAAGCCCGCTCGACTTGGCGGAACCGAAGGCAGGAAAAGGGGGGGGGGGGGGGGGGGGGGTGTAGCGGCGCGCGCCGCAGCCTCCAAAACTCCAAAAGGAACAACGATGCAAACGGTTGACCCTCACAGGGGACGACAAGCAAAGGGGAACGCACAAAGACAGGGGAGTCAGTCAGGAGGGCTCGTGAATGGAGGCGGAGATATATGCACAAGACACGTTTCACGCGTTGACGCCCCTGTGTTCGTGACACTTCAGACCGCGGGGGTCCACACAAAGGAAACGGGGAACGTGCGCATCTCCAGACAGACACGGCCGGACTCCACTCGCGGGGTGTCGTGCCTGGAAGGGCGCATACACCGCTGTAGATCAAAGACGCCGTCCAAACTGCGTCGCCAGGCGTGCGCGAAAGGGGAACCTGCCTCACCCCCCGTGCCGTGCCCTTTTTCTCCGCTCCCGAACTCTTGCTCTTATTTTCCCGCTGCTGTAGATGGTTGAAACCAGAGCAGCTATAGCATTGAGGGACTCTGCAGAAACTTGCATTTCGGCCACAATGTAAAAAAAAAAAAATGTTGCGGCCTGATGAGTGAATTATCAGGTACTTTGATTTTTTTTTTTTTTTGCGTGTGTGTGCGTGGTCAGAGGTTTTTTGGTGCGGCTCTTTTAAGTAGGGCGAAATTATAAACCAAAAAGAGGTCATTGGCTATTCCACTCTTGAACGAAGGTATAAGAACTCGCGTATTGTGAAAGAACTGATGTGACAAGTAAATGAAACTCACTGTAATTACAGGGCCATCTTAGCAGCCAATTGTCATATAATGTAAATTTGTTGCGAAAGTTCCGATAAAACAAGAGCCGCCGTTTTCTGTAACCGTATATATTGCTCCCGGCCGTGGATGCCCGTGTATTGGAAGTAGACGCTTTTAACTTCACTGTGCATTAACTAATTATGCCGAGTAAAGGAAACCCTGCGTAATGATAGAACCACCTTAGCGGCCAGTTGTCACACAATTCTTGTTGTGAAACTTGCAGGCACGTACCCAGGATTTTTTTTTTTTTTTGAGGGGGGGGGGGGGCATCCCAAGGTAACTTTTCTATGCAAATTTGGGAAGAGGGCGAGGGTACCTGCCGTTGCTGGTACAAATATGATCAACACCCAGCGTTTACCATAAAAGCGGGTAAACCTGCAAATAGAAATGAAATGAAGTGTATGTATCCGCTTTTGTGATGGAGGCGAAAAGCGAAAGCACTCGTGTGTCGAGATTTCGGCGCACGTCAAAGATCCCTACTCGAAATTTGCAAAATTAAAAAAAAGAACAGCAGTAACTAAAATATTTACAGGAATAAATACGCGTACTGCGCAGTAACTATACATTCCCTCTGTTAAGGCATATTTCCGGACCATCCCACACGTTATACGCAATCGAAGTCGGCAGAAACAGAAGCGCATGTGCACTCGAGAGTTATCCATGGCAAACCTCTTCTGCTTCCATATTTTTCTCAAAAAAAAAAAAAAACCTCTGACTACTAGTTATGAAGGAAGGAAACAAAATGCTAGGTAAATCGGAGATGTCATACGCCTAATTCCGTGTGTTATTACCTTAAACACCCTCATAGTTTAACGGTCTGCCATTCAAAGCGCCAACGATTCAGGCCTCTGAAAATCGAGATGCACTGGACTGCAGTATGCAGATACAAAAACGGTGGCAAGCGTCGGCGCGTCAGCGCTTACCTATGAATGTTTTGTAAAGAAGCTGGTTATTTCCAGGGATGCACGCCTTGTCGCTTCCTCGGCGTGGCAGCGTGGCTCAACTCAGGATGCAAGGCGGGAATGAGCTTCTCCTCCGTCCTCTGGTTCGGCCCGTTGGTGAAGTAAACTCGTTCGTTGCCATCCGCCGACACCTTGACGATACTCCGACATCGCGAGACTACACTTCGGGGTTTTATAACCTCTCTGATACAAAGAAACAGTTCACTGTTGAAGCCGAAATTTTTCTCGGCCAAAAGTCTGGTTGGTGTCCGTCGATATGTCCGCCCCGGGCTCATTTTCACCAATCACCCGCTGCACACCCGTCTCTCTCATGTTGACCATTGGCCACCGTGACTCCGTGCCCTTCCCCGCTCAAGCCCGGTCTTCTCGAGGTCTGTTCATAGGAATGCCGCTCGAGGTTCGTAAACCCGCCGTTGTGCGTAGCAGCCATTAAGCAGCAAATGGCTGTCAACCAATGATGCAGCTCTCACTGGCTTTAGTTGCCCGAAGAAATGCCGCCGGTGTCTCTTGCCGCCATAAAACTGCGATGCATGCCTTCACTTTGTCAGCTGCCGTTGTCGGGCTTGGTAACGTTCCTTTGTGATCGATCCTTCTTGGCCAGACGGAAGCGCCGACTGTGGAACAGGGCTTTTGTACTCCCACGGTAACTTTCCCTAAGCAGTCATTAGAGGCGCCGGGCGATGAGGTCAAGCATCCCCTCGCACCACTCTGCTCGTCGCCATCCGGTTCCAAGCCCTTGTGTCGCCTTGGCTTGTTCGGCGGACGCTGCACACGTGCGTGAGCCGGACGTTGGAAGGCATTCCGTAGAGAAACCTTACAGCGGGTTTCTCTGCGGCAAGCAGACTTCTTACCGACAAGCGAAAAAGCAGCATTTCCACGAAAACTAGTTAAAAACACGCTGTGGGTTCGGCTAAGGGAAGGAAACGGTTGAGCCACAAACACCAGGCATGGGCGATAGTGTCCGCCGACACCACGTCGCGCTAGGACGGAGGTATTTGTTGAAAAAGACAAAAAGTTTTTTTTTTTTTTTCAAGCATATGCGACCAGAGCCGCTGAAACCACCACCCTGGCGAAACAAGCGATAAGTTGCTGCTGTCCGAGAGGACCCAAGCACCGACTGCAGAGTCCAGACGAACAGGGTGAAGGGGGTGCAGAGAATGGCAAGTGGCAGGCCGGCAGCAGAGCGCGAAGTCAGTGTACAGCGGTACTGGCTTGCGTGTAAACGGAGCAAGCAAACCTCGCCTGTTTTTTTTTTTTTAATCCCACGTTTACCACCAAATGTGACGTCTTTTTTTCGAAATGAACCTAATCTACAGACCAAAACTAAGTGACTAAGTCAGATAAAGCTGCACTGCCAAGAAAATCCCGCCAACTTTCCCTTAGAAAAATTGTGGCAAGGAAATAGTTGAGTCGACAATGCCCTGCAAACGTGTACGCAGAGCTTACTTCGTATGGAAAATGAGCCAGACCCTGTTAGCTGTGGCACGGATCAAAATGAGCCAAATTCATTTGCCCAATGGGATTTTGCTTTTGGGGTGACTCTTCGGGCTGTTTTGTGGGTGATTTCATGATTTTTTTGTTTTTGCTTGTGAGAGTTGACTTATCATGAGTTCAGAGAGCAATGAGGAGATCGGCGAATGATCTGCAGCCACACGTCTACGATAACGTGAACCAAAGTGAACGAACGAAAGTGAACGAAAAAAAAAGTTCCTATCGTTTGGGAGTGCTCCCACACGCCGCAACTCACACCAAACCCCAATCCCTCCTTTCAGCAGTGGGTGGAGATGCTGACCAGTTCTGACCTCTCCGACCAGCAAACGTTGGTCGAAAGAGCGAAGAAGGCCGGTAGACTCCAAGGGGTCCTGGACTGAGGACTCCTCTCACCGGGCGGGTGCCCCTGACACCAGCACCTTGCTGTTTAGTAAAAGTTTATTCCTCCTCCACCTCCTCCTCCTCCTCCTGCGTTTTTGCAGCCGCCCCTTTCCATAGGGGCGATTTCCCGTGCAAGCCGGGTGAGCTTCCCAAGCGTTGTAGTCCCACACTATAGGGCTAGGGCCGAGCGCCAGGCCGGGGAGTCGCTTGTACCTATTTTACCGGTAGGTGCCCGGCGCCACCAAGGAACACGAATTCACATGGTGCCTTCCACAGCCACGATGGACGCTCAACTCGCAACCGCCTGTGGCAGTATACATGCCACCAGACTCTTTCACTCCCGGCAATGGCGGAACGCGGCATGATGGCCGGGGGCCCCGCCAGATGGACAAGGGTCAGGGGCCCCTCGATAGGGTAAAGGCAGCTTTCCAGACGTGAAATCCCCTTTCAAGGGTCCGTACTCGACCAGGGACGCCTGTACCCATTAAAGAAACCGGTGGGTGTCCGGCGGTACCAGGATTCGAACCCATACCTCCCGCATACGAGGCGAGTGCTGTACCTCTGAGCCATCGCTGCGGTGAAATGAAACTGAGAGATGGGATACTATCGTTTTATCTCGTCTCCCTCGTAGTAAATCTGGTTATTATTATTATTGTTATTACTCCCATATTTCCCACTTACGTAACTAACAAATTAGCTGCCGCTTACAAGCCATGACGAATCCCCCTTCCCTGTGGGTACAAGCCACTTCATTAAGATGAAGAAGATGATATGAGCAGGCTTCTTGTGAAGCGTTTTGGAAATTTGTGGCAAGAAAATGAAGAACTTCATGCGTGTCTTCAGGCGTGCCCAAAAAAGTGCCCTACAGAAGAATTCGAAAAAAGCTGCTAATGCTGCCAAGAGGACTAACCTGCTCTTCATGTATAGTTTTAGTGCTCTTGAAGCTCTGTTGCATGTTTATTGCCTTTTTTGCTTAAAACTCTATCGCACCATTCTTGAAACTCAATTGCAATAAAGTTTTCGTAAGAATGCCGCACCTGCTTGTCTGTTTCAACTGAGTACGAGCCGTATCCGAACGTATCCTAATATTGCTCAAATACTCCGCATAATTCTTAATTACTTGTCGCTATAGATTTCTGTCCCGCCAACTCCCCACACCCCTTTCCCCCTCCCTCGACCAGTGGGAGAGCTTGCTGCGCAGCAGACGGCTTGAAGACCTGATCTCTCGGGCCAGGACGGCTGTGAAGGCACGCGGCCTACCGGACTAGGATGGCCACCCACAGCTCATTCTCTTTTCCCCCTCCTTCCCCATCCCCTGTATTTCAATAAACGTTTTAATCAATCAATCAATCAATCATAGATTTCCCCTAGCCGACATGTAAAACAGGTCACTTAATAGTTTTGACAGCATTGCATTTAGGTCCGGTTCCAAATTCGTTTTTTTTTTCCCTCAAGTTCTCCTTAGGTGGATTTGGCTCATTTCGAAAAAAAAAAAACGCCTCAAATAGCTATGAAGCCCAGGATACACATGGCGGCACTTTAGAATGTGTGCGAGGGGAGAAGAGAGGTGGCGCTGGGAAGGGGGGTATGGCCCAAAAAAATTCGGGGGGAAATAATTGAATCTGAAGGAAATAAAGAAGAGCGCAACTGCTTTGGCGTCGCTCCGAGCAAGTGCTGATAACATGATCGATTTATCGGACCAGATAGTGAGACGGGCCCTAAATTTCCGAAGGTGGCAATTTCAATCGCGCAATCGCTAGAGCACCCCTTCACGACAACGTATGCCAAATATTACGCCTCTGCGTAAATAAGTGGCCGCACAAACACGCAATAAAGATCGCTTCTTTCTTTCCTTCTTTACCGACCGCTTCCTCGCGCGCTCTGACGTGCGGCAGAATGCTCTGACGCAGCCACAGAGCTTCATACAATAACAATTGTTATTGTAAGAAACTCTACGGACGCAGCCTCTGAACAGTACCGCGCCGCCATTGGTTGGCCCTTTAAATGCTGCAGCCAATCAGCGTTCCTGGCTCTGGGGGACAACGCCGGTGCGGCTCCGGCGAGCGGCGCTCCGGCACCGGCGGCACGGCGTATCACGAATGCTCGTCTCGTCACACGAGCATAGCTGAGTTTGTAGATATCGCGTCGTTTACAAGGTATGAATAACACTTCGAACCACCGGCCGTGAAATTTCACGTATGCCTCCGCAGAAGGTGTTTCTAACATCGGCGCTGCTCTAGGGATCGTGTCATATCTCATGGAGCAGCTAGGCTTCTCCGCCGCGCAAAAACAGGTTCTCAGTTCAGAAAAAAAAATATATAAAGTAAAAAAAAAAAGTCATAGGGCCTTACTATTTTGATATAAGACGACTTATATAGCCCATGGAAAATTGTATTCCCAGCAATGCGTTTGTGTTTAGAAATGAAGCCCACTTTTAAGGGGATCGGTGTTGGCTCGACCTTTGCAAGTTGGCTTTCCCACATTGCCTGTTGCGCAGCGAAGCATGGCCACCTGCGGAGGGAGTATGATTACAGAGAACTGCCCTCACTCTTGTGTTATCGAAATGATCAAGAAACAAATTATACGACAACTAACCGTTAAGCCGACTCTACTATTATGCCGACTTTAATTTACTTGCCGTGATTAGTCTGTTCAAATGAAGTTATAAGCGTTACAGAATGACTGCCTGCTGTCAAGACATGACCATCCACGGAGGGAGTATGGTTACAGAAAATCCCGCACTGGTGTGTCCTCGCAACTATGCGGAAACAAATTATAGCGCTCCGTCTGTTCCGTCGTTTCCATTTGTACCGTGTTGGCCGGGACCCGACTGCGCCTGCGCGCGCAGGCACGGCGAGGAGGAAACCTCCCACCGTAAAGAATGAGCAAGCATGACGAGTGCCGACCCGCGGAACTAATCCCCCCTACCGGAACGAATTTGCAAGTGCCTAGACGGGTCCCGGTCAACGCGCTACGCACGTAAAACACGGATCATGCTGAGTGCTGCAACTCGTACAGCTCCTCCCACACCGACCACCACTTTTCACGTGAATGTTGATTGATTGTAGGGTATAACGCGCCCACGCAATGCAAGCGATGAGGCGCGCCGTAGGTTAATTAACGGATTAATTTTTACCACCTGGGCGTTTTTAACGTGCGCCGAAATCTCGCGCACACGGGCGTTTTTGCTTTTCGCCTTCATCAGAAAAGCGGCCGCCGTGGCCGGGAATCGAAGCCGCGACCTTGGTCTCACAGCAGCACAATCAACGCCTTAGCCACTGAGCCACCGTGGCGCGGGTTTTCACGCGAATGTCCAGGAAGCAGGTGCATATTACCGAGACGGATCCACGGTGGGCAAAGAAGAGCCTGTCTCTACTTTGTTTTTCCCCAACCCGCCACGGTGGCTCAGTGGCTACAGCGTTGTGCTGCTGAGATCAACGTCGCTGCTTCGATGCCGGCCGCGGTCGTTTCTTTTCAGATAGAGGCGAAAAGCGGAAAGAGAATGAACTTTATTTATTGAGAAACAATAAATAAAATGGCCCACTACGCCTTTTGTACAAAGTGCCTCTACGCTGGCCGCGGGCGTTCAGCACATTCAGCCACGTCAACTCTCGCCCTCCACAGCCAGTGGAGGCCTAGGTATGACGTGGACGCAGCCACGGAGGAGCGGGCATTCCGAGGCCGCCTCCAAGAACCTCAAGTTCATCCAGATGAGCTTCCAAGGCGTGTTAAACGGGCACTGCAGCTCGTCCCAGAAATACAACGCTGTGTTGAACTCCCCCAAAACATGCTACGGGGTCTCCCGCGTTCCACACAGCAGGCAGTTGTCCCCTCCAGGCAGGAAAAAAACCCGCTCCTCCTGTCTTGCCTTAGTAGGTAGAACCCCTGTGTACAAGGAGAAGAGGAAATCGTTCGAACCAGTATACGCTTCCGCACAGCCGGAGGCGTGGCCTCCGCGATCGGCTGCCGGCGGCGGCGCGCCGTCGGCAGTCGATCGCGGAGGCCATGAGCCGGAGGACGTCACTTTTCAGGCGTCCTAGAGGGGGCGAGAGATACACGAAGGGGGGGGGGGGGGTCGATCTGTTCCACCAAGTCCCACTGCAGCTTCTTCTGTTTCGCTGCGCACAACTACTCCCAAGAGAAGAGTCCTTGCAAGAAAGCCACCGCTCCCGCCACTTCTGTAGACGCCCGTTGCGCGGACACCATGTGCAAGCTACGCTGTTGTTGCGAGCGAAGGGGCCAAATGTAAGGAGTTTTGGAGGGCCGCCTGGAGGCAACCGTTGCGACGAACACGGAAGAACATAATACGCTGCCCTATCAGCTTGAGTTCCGCGTTAACAAGCCCAAGACCACCCGCTTCCGGACTCCAGAAAATGTTAGTGCGGCGCACAGGCTCGTAGGTGGATCGCCAGAGAAATACCGCGAACGTCCTGTGAAACTTCGCAACTGTGCCTGCGTCGATGGTCGATACTCGGGCCTCGTACAAGATGGCAAGGTATATTGCAAGCATGTGCCCTTGAGGAAAAGGCGATGTGTCGCGCTCTCCAGGGCTCCAACTTCATACAAGCGGCTGCCAGCTACGACTGCCAGCGGGGGGCTATGGCTGTTTCGCAGTCCATATTGACTCCGAGGTAGCAGGGCATGGCCTCCCTCCGTCGAACTCCGTAAAGTTGTTGTGGTTTGGTGAGCCATTCCCCTGGCCGTATGGTAAGACTTGGTAAGAGTGAGGTGAGCACCCGAAAAGCGACAGAATAATTGCGCGAGCACGACGACGAGCATACAAACGCGACATCATCTGCGTAAGCCAAGACTATTAGTTCTTCGTCGCCGAGAACTAAGCCTTTGATTGACTTCGATGTCATTGCCATCCTGCAAAGTGGCTCTGAAAGAGAATCGGGGACATGGGGCACTCCTGTCGGACCGACCTTCCCACGCCGATGATGCTGGTAGTGATGTCGATGTAGCCGATTTTTATCCATTCTACCATTGCATCTATGACCGTAGGTTAGTACCCGAGAGTCAAACGGCTTACTCATTCGGGTGTTACCGCCACCTGTTCGACAAGAAACGTCTGGTTCCGTTAGTTCGTTCTGCTTCTTTAATTTGCTTCTTATTCGCCGTTATAGCAACAAACATGGAGTAAAGGTCGTTGCGGCAGAGAAGAAGAAGCGAATCGGCTGCAGTCGTGGACTTAAACCACCGTGAAAGTCGTGAAGGTTGCGAACAGCTTCGCTACCTACAATTCTTACGCGTTATTGTGAGCTTCTTTCGTTTTTTTCGTCTTTGTTACCCTCACTGGCAGCACATGCTCGCAGAGTGGTCAGTCTCAAACGTCTTTGCCCCTTTCCTTTGCAAGCTTTCAGCAGCGGAGCTGTTTAACCTGTGAGTCCCGTCGTCGAGCGTTACCGGAAAAATCAGCCCAGCCGAGCGCACGTGCTCCCCGTGAGGAGCACCCGGCGCCGTCCAGGCTTGTACGTGGGCCTGCGTCGCGTGAGGAGCTCGCAAAAAAAATGCCGAGCGCACGTGGGCGTGCCGTGAGGAGCACCCGGCGTCGGCCAGGTCGACCTTTGAGAAAACACTGTCCAGCGTTTGTGGTACGAACTCTCGCACGCTGTTCTCCTCGCCAGTTCACATGCGTTCGTGCCTGAAGTGGGGAGCACAGAGGCCGAATTCCCTAAGCCGGTTGCCGCGGATTCCAGCGCGAACTAATGCGGTCCACTTTGGGAGGGATGTGTATAAGCCTGCGGAAAAAAAAAAAAAAAAATGATCCGGGCCTGCCAGACGTGGAGAACTTTCTGCAGCAAAGTCGGAAATCCGGGTGATGTTCAACAGCCGGGTCTCCGACGAAGGACCGCCAGCTCTGCTGCCTTGGACCAAGTACAGGCTGCGCCAGTTTTTTGTCGCACGTACTACGAGCACCGTAGTGCGAACTCACCACGAGCTGCCGAAAAAGATAAAATAAAGACGTGCAGCGCTAGAAAGCATATGCGCTCCCCAAACAGCAAGCCAAGGGTGCGCGCTCTTATTTATTTTGCTCGAGGCGACTGCCGAGATTGGCTGAGCGGGAGCCCGCGCATACGCAGATCGCGACTGGAAAAAGGTCCATTTGCCGCTAAGACGAGTCTTACGAACCATAGCTTCGCTGGTCATCTTTAATTTCTTGACAGAGTGAAGCTTGGCACTGAATTTTTTTCTCTCCCTATCTCAGGGGAAAAATAGCCCACCGCCTCCTGACAGCAATTCGCTGGAAGCATACAGGTAGCGAATCGGACTAACATAATTCCAACAACGCGATAAGCACAGCCGTGCGTGTTAAGTAAGCTTGATCGCGGGGCCTACACTAATTCCGCAAAGAAATTGCACACTCTCGATGTGAACCCACACACGAAGCATGTTAGAAACGACGGCAAGTAACTTGTAGAAACTGAGGCGTGGAGCTATTACGAAAAGAAACGACAAAACACGTGAGGAATTCGCGCAGCGTGTCCGATCATCGCCTCCTTTATGGTCCGATATATGTACGGCGATTCCATGTTCGGGGGCAACGCAACCACCGTTCCACATGCATCGAATCGCGCACGCTGCACACGATTCTCCACCCTCTGCATGCTATACTGCGTTTTTTTTTTTTCATTCGAAGCATACCAACACCAGCAAGTCCTTTGAAGAGAATGGGAGAATGCGAGAGAACAATCAGAGATGGGCATGGAGACGCTCGGGTTGGGACAAGCATGGGGCCAGGTCAGCAGGCCGCCCCGCTCAGAGTCGTCGTTCCAGCTTACAGCCTAGGCGAGCTGCAAGAAAAGGCGCATTAGGATCGCCGCTCCCCCTCGGGGAGGTAGTAGGGGAGCAGCTAGCCGGCTGGGCCGCGCTGTTGCCGGATGGGAGGAGGAAAGTTAAAGGGGGTTAAAGGGCCAGAGGGCGCCACGGGCCCGCGCGCTTTGACGCTTTGACAACCACGTCACGTGACCGCCCCCGCCTCCATCTTTCCCTGCAGTGCCAGTGGTGACAGGTGTGCTTTGTTTCTCGGTTGTGCGTTAAATTTCACGCAGTTGAAGACTCCCGGCCACAGATTCGCGCCGCGTAGGTGTTCCCGTTGGTGAAGTTCATACGTGCGTGTGATGTGTTGTCGCATTGGATATCTCGTTGCCGAAGACGCGGCGGGCCGTACCTGAAACACGTTTGTCAACACTAGTGCGGCATCTCACCTAGTTGTCAGTAAGGATGCCACGACGACGAGGTCAAGCATTGACGGCTGCGTGTTCTCAGTCAACAGGATTGTGTGTAAACTGTGAGTACGATGCGCACCGCGTTGTTTTCTACCTCGTCAAGTATTTCGGATAGCACAGCGTATTCGATCGTTTGCACACATTGCCCGACTAAGCTTGGGTGCAGCCGTAGAGCTCGTATCGCTAACCGTGTACTGAACATGCGCGTTTATTTAATCTTTTCGAGCATTTGGTGAACGTGGATCAGTGCAATGTTTGTGTACGCTTTTAAGAGAGGTTTCCTGGACGCGCACCTCGTAGCTGAGGGGATGCAAAAGACGTGCTCAATTTCGGCCGCTTTGGACTCTCGTGAGCGTCCAAATAGGTCGTCATCCTCGTTCAAGTGTGTCATTCGAGAATATAGCCACACTTCACGGAATAAGGTGGCGCTCTTCCTAGTGATATTCACATCTCGCTCCTTTGTCTCTTTGCATCATTTCTTGTTCGCCGTCGTGCATATTTGCGGTGCCCGTGGCGTCACCTAGCCACCGCTCCGTGAAACGGCGCAGCCGCGCATTTTCGCGGAACGTTCAAACCATTCAGATTGCACCCGGATAATTTCATTTGAGATGAGCCAACTGTGTCGTGTCCGCACTTTTTAATTATCCGAAAAAATTTGGTAGTTTCTGTGGCGCCGAAAACAGGTTTCGCTGAAACAAAAAAATGAGACCCACACCCGTGTGTTCTCTTTTCTTTATCATGTTTGCGCCTCATTTTTTTTTCGGTGTTTTTTTTTTTTCTTCTCAATCTTCAGTTCAAAGCAGCTAGCTCATGCAGCAGCAGTTGTCCCTGAATGAAGATATTTAAAGAATGTTGGGACAAAACCCACCCTTAATTCTTTTCGTAATGCTACTTGTGAAAGCAGTCGACTCGTATCTTGCGTTTTTCAATCTGTGATGCTTTTGGTTTGTGGGTAGCAGTGTGTGTGTGTGAGTGGTGGGTCCTTGACCTGTTCAAACTCTACATTAAACGCTTAACATGAATGCCGTACAGAAACGACGAGTAGCTGCAGTTTGAAGGGTCCAAAAGTAGTACATTTTGTGCCCCTGATCGTCCTCGTCTTTGCTTTTACTGCATAACACCAAAACTGCTGGTATACTTAAAAAGAAATGCAAAGGAAATACTTTCACTCTGTCTTTTGGTGCATTGTGCACCGGTAGCAAAAGCACAAGCCTGTGAGAAAAATACGCCTTTTTATTTGGCTTTGAGCACATACAATCTTTTCTTAACATGCAGAAATTGTTTTTTGTGGGTGAGGAAGTTATTTTTAAGCTTCAGTGTTTGTGCTGGTATTGCAAAAGTTCTGTAAGTCTCTAATCTAATGTTATGTGGGAAAAAAAGCATAGTGAAACTGACTGGGAAGGTCTTTCCACGCTTGGTCGATTTGTCAGGAGTCCTGTTGGTGGTGGTACAATAAGCTCCGGTTGATTTGGCAGGTGGTCAAGTTGTCAAAGATGGGGCTGAAAGTAGAAGAGTTGGAGGCGTGGTTGATATGGTGAAAGGAACGGAAGGCTGGGCACAACCATTTACGTTAATGGAGCACTGACACCAATTTTTGGCATTAATATTATTGCCCAGTTCGCTTCCTTCACTCAACAGAATACCCTGGCTGAAATATGAGCGGCCTGCGACGCGAAGAACATACTTTAATTAAATCTCGTTTATCACGCCGACAGAGCAGCGCGTGGAGCGGCACTCAGCAAATGGACATCAGCATGACATCACCCCGTGAAGCCAAATGAAGTGACGCGACAGCGCTCCTCAAAAACTTGTGACGCCGCTTCACGTGCACGGCCCCACAAGTGGCGAGCGGGCGCAACACCCTCTCAGGTGGCCGCTGGTGACGTCCGCACTAAGTGGTGAGGTCAGACCAGGATTCCGTCATATGCGCCGTTCGGGATGAAAGTGCGGGAATTTGAAACAAATGGTTTTCAGGCCGTCAATGTAATCAAGTATTTGTAGTGCAGTTTCAGGTTCGCCAGACCATTAGGCATCGGTAAAAGCAATGAAAGTGTAACATAAAATTTTAGTGTCAGTGCTCCTTTAAGCTACAGAGCACGTGAGTAATGAAAGGAAAAGTTTGAACTACCAAGTCTAGCTTTAATTGCACATGAATGACTTGAGCGCCTCAAACTCCAAGTCAAACTCTAGCTACGAGTACCGACAAATGACCCTAGCAACACCAGACAAAAATGGGCTTTTCTCTGGGATCCCTCAGCTTTTGTGCTTGCGTACATATCGCCCAAGCTGAAATGTGAACGCTTTTGCCTGTTGTAGTGCGGCGTTAAAAACTAGCCTTGGTGCCTGTCTCCCACAGAGATGCTTTTCAAGTCTACCTGGATATGGGGTGATTAAAAGTTCTCCGTTCACACCTGTCACCGGATGGTGAATTAGCTGCTATGATGGGTTGGGGTGGCCATTAAACAGTGAGCCCTGGTGCATGTAGTAATTTTCCCACTGCCATAGCGGTTTGGTACAAAAATAACACACCGTCAATCTTGCGCATTTTTTGGTAAGGAGTAGTTCACGTTACATGGTACGCCACGACCATTGTGCTTTACTACAACGACTATATCTCTGTCAGCGTGCCCTCCCCAATTCCTAAAAGTTGGGGGTGTGACAGGCGTCATGATGGGACCGCTAGTTGTTTGCAGGTCTCTGTCGACGCTTAGGCATCAACCTATGTTGCAGTGAATTGAACGTTTCTGCAGCCATTTTTAACTTCGAGCCATAACCAGTTTAGCAAATCTCACACGTTGTCAGCACAGTGACTTCTATCGTAGAAGTATCATTACAGAGAATAGCTGGTACTCGTTGGGGTTGGTTTGTAATTGCAAAAGGACGTGAACAGCGCAAAATTACCTCAGGGCAAAAACCTCAAATACCTCTGGGCAAAAACTCCGCGTTAATCTGTATTTTCAGATTTTGCGCTGTTCCTCACCTGCTACTAGTGTCTTACTGGAATCAAAACCTAAATAAAAAAAAATAAAACGTTCGACTGTGTGGACGGGTACCATAATCTTGGGGAGTGTTATTCCCAAGCGGTGTCATAAATAATTTATTTCGATACAAATAGCATTAAGACGTTACTCCAAAGCAGTTCCAGAAGCATCACAGAGCAACTGTGAAAAGGATAGCCCTGTGTTTGTTATAAAACATCGGTCCTTTAATGTGTTTCTTGCCCTCGTCCGTTGTGTAGCTCGGTTGTTAGTTACGATTAAAGTATTGTAAAGTTGCAGTTCAGCGTGCATCTGTAGTTTATTAATACCATTTTAATCAGTATTTCAATTGCTTTGGGGCTCAATAATTTGACTGCAGATGAATGTCGTTTTTGTTAACATACAAAGAACCTGAACACTCATTGCTGTTCACAAAAAGCAGAACAAATTGGATGTACTTGTTCTGCTTTTTTTTACATTCCTTAAATAAAAAAAAAGATATATTCGCATTATTTGGAAGGCATTACTTCAATTTCAGGTTACATTTTGAAAAAAAAAAGTTTTTTTTCCTACAATTTTTTAGTCTTTATTCACAGAAATTTCGTATGTGTGGTGCATATTTGTGCACAAAAACAGATAGACAAAATTTAAAACAAAATAATAACCGCAACCAAATGGTGCACGTAACAGATTTAAGTTATATAGTAATATTTCATGCAGGAAAGAAAAAAGAGAAGGTGTAAATTTGAGCAAACCTGCGCTGAGTGAATTTTTTTTCCATATCTGAAGCTTCTAACAAGATTATATGGATCAGCTAAAGCTTCAAGTTAGCTTCATTTGAAAATAAATATTGCATTCACAAAGTACAACCTTTTCCCTGTATTTGCCAAACTGCCACAGTCAGAGGACGAAGGCCAGATGCGTAGGAAATTGGTTTTTGTCCTGGGTACATTTTTTAATGCAAAAGAAACTCAAACCTGTATTTTTGGAGCACAACTGTATCATTTTTTTTTTGCCTCATTTAGAAACGTCGACCGGACATGGTGGTTGGCCGAACTTTAATGAAGTTATCCAGGTGTATGCTTAACTGGGCTTCGCGTTTTCTTTTCGCCATGAGAGAGAAACATAGTCGTTTATTTAGTGAAAAGTCAATTCATTTTCTGGTGAAACTGACCCCTTCTTTCTGTTGGCATCTAACGAGTACGGAAAGTTAAATTTCAGTGCGCAGGCGCTGCGATGTTGCTTGTTTACATTCTGGCCAAGGTGTTCAAGCTGGACATCGGGGCTAGGAGTTACTTTAGCTGCGCGTGTGCATAGTTTACTCCCGTACAGGTCCACGCTTTCTTCACACGGTATTAGAGCGGCCGTGCGTTAAAACCGTGCTATGAGCAGACACGCAAGCTCACAGAGGAGTGCCTTGCAGGCTACCGGCGACTCCGGCGGTTTCGCTTTCGAATTAGTTTACTATCAAACCAAGCACGCTGTTTGAAGCGGTAATGCTGCAATCGCAGCTGTCCTTGCCGATCGTGTGTCCCGTGAATGCATTGTGCAGTACGAACGTGAGAACGAACCTCTGTCGTCGGCGGCCATGTTGACGGCGTTACGGGGGCGTCGACGTCCGGTCTCCGGTTGCGTCCGCTCTGGTTTCGTTTGGTTACAGGGGTTGGTTATCGTCTGCTGCGTTAATTACCGATTTTAAATTTTCGTTTAATGAAAGAAAAATGCAACACCTGTTGCATCGGCGGGGCGATCGACGTATTCCGTGCCGGCCAGGCGGGGCGCCGTGGGGGGGCTGCTCGTTGTCGAACCTCGCTTCGCCTTTTCGCAGACTGGCCTCTTTAATAATAGTTTGGTGACATAAAGCTACAGTTAACGCGCATTTTAAACTAAAAGGTGCGTGCCACAGAGTCGGCGTCGCCCGCGCAGGGCGGCCTGCTCGCCGCGGAGCCTCGCTCGGCGAGTTGGTTTCGCTTTGGGCTGGCCGGCCCATCGGGGCTCGTCGGCTGGCACTTTTCGAAGGGTTCCAACCCCGGTGCAAACCGTGGTTATCGCTTCTCGGCCTTTTGGCTAAGATCAAAGTGTAGTATCTGTTCTTATCAGCTTAATATCTGATACGGGTCCTATTTGGACCCAAGATATTAAACTTATTTTTGGAATGCGGCGGAGTGCTTGAGGCTTGCCTCACCTCCGCCACGGGTTGGCCCGGTATTGCACTGCCTCCGGGATCGGCCCACTCACCCCACCACGGGGTGAGACCTTTACAAAGCCAAAATCAGACCTGAAAACTGCACCACTGGGCGCAAATATTGTGTCCGGCTGCGAGCAGATGCACGAGCGCGAGTCGTTGTGGGAGCACGAAACTTGCGATTGTCTCGCTTGCGCCGGCATGACTGCAGGGAGCCGCTAAGGTTTTCCGCTTGAGCGGAGTGCTGTTTAACGTGGTTTTCGAGCCCATCGTACGAGCCGTGCAAGTTGGTGCAGGAAAGCACATGATACACGAACATTCGCCGACGACATAACGCCAATCGCTGAAGACCCCGACACCCTTTAATCGAGAGTCAACGTCATTGGAACATTATCGCAACAAACCTGGACTGACCCCGAGTCCTGCAAAATGCCCATCGGCGCACATTCACGGTGCAAGGTACAGCTCTGGAGAGTCCAGCCAAGTGCTGGTCACCTTCCCAGCTCTGGCGGTCGCGGCCACCCTTCTCGCTAACCCGGTTTTCTAAAGTTTTGTTGTCCCTCCCTTCCCTCTCTCTGTCTCAGCTTGGCTGCAGCGAAAGGGGCCGTGCAGACAAAACACAAGTTTGGTTCATTCGAAAGATTGCCCAGTTAGAATCACACTGACACCACTTTTAACGTAAACTTCACTCAAATAAGCTGTATAAGGGAACGGCTATGCGGCCCACTAGCTCATTTCCCGCAACAGAACCTGGGATTGTTATATGCACAGCTCTGCGATTGGCTGAGGCCAGCAAAAGCAAATGCAGCTTAGGCATGGCTTATACGCTTGCAGCACAAGCTGTTTTCACTGTAATGTTTTCAAGTGTAATGCATATTCATTTTATAGCAGTGAGAATGGTGGGTTAAACAGTGGAAGAAACATAAAAGTGCCGATGGGTGCTGCTGTTGGTACTGGGTGCAGTATGCTTCTTATAGCTGCACAGCAGCCTGCCGCTTCGGGGTTGTACCACACAACACTGGCCGATTGGCGTAAGCGACGTTGTCTTGCATGACCCTGTTTGTCAATTCAAGATTCCCATGCCCCATGTTTCACGAAACGATCACTTCCAATCGCAACAAAAACAAGCCAGGTGCAAATACGGTCAGAACCGAAGAGTGGGTGGACAACGGTCACCTAGGAAGACTGACGGTAAATAAGACGTTTTCGAGTCTGCTGCAGATTTAACGGCGTATTAACGTTTGCTTGCAGACGTGTCCTTGTTGCGTAATTGCAGACGTCACAAAACAGACGATTTGGCAGTAGAATCAAAATTTTAACTTAAATTGATTAATTCCCAATGAATGAAGCATCGTTTGTTGCCAGACAAGTGCTGGGGGCACTGTAAATCACCAAATCTTCCAAATAAAACAAACTTGTATTTGGTCTTGTATTTTTCAACATGAGGCAATCACTTGCTGCAATTTTCCAGTCGAGTCCAGTTGAGAAAGGGACGTAGGCGAAAGCAAAATTTTACAAAACAAATCTACTAAGACGTTTGGTTTGGAAGAGTTGATAAGAACTTAAAATCTGTGTGAAATGGCTAACACACAAGTGTGTGATATTTTGGATGAGTCAATCCTTCCAGTTCATGTGACAAGCAAGTGTAAACATTGGAGCTGTATACAATTCTTGTGTATGCAATGTTTGTAAAACCGAAACACACGTCGGGATAAAATCTGCTGTGCCAGGACTTTGGGAAGAAATCCGGTAGTGCATTGGTGCCAAAACATTTGAAAGCTCATGTAGTGTAAGCTGTTTCAAGTAATGTTTTGCCATGGCATTCACATTCTCTGATTTCTGATATTTTTTATACACCTATTTAAGGCTAAGTATACTCTTCTACAATTCGCTGTTGCAACCAAGACTAAACGTTCTGCTTTGTAGATTATACATTCAATTTCTAGCCTGTAGGGGTGTAAATTAATTGTGCATGGAGATAAATTTAAAGCAATGTGCAATGGCACCGGTGAAAGTGTGTCAACCTAAATATCTCGGGCTATTTATATAGTATTTGTTTGATGTGAAATCAAATCCATTAAGATCAGGCAATGTTGACCTAGAAAGGATGCTGTGTGTAAATAAATAAAATTGAAATATTAATTTCTTTTTAATAAGGCTGTAAGTGCATGTCAATCTGATCTAAAATGAACACTCGGAAGTCTAATGCCCCGCCTACACTAGGGTCTGAATGTAATTTGAACCAAATGTCATTTGACTCAAGTGGGGTGCTTCGAATGCCATTCAGAATCCACCGTGCTACACTACAATTTCGATGGCATTTGAAAGCTTTCACAATTGCTCGCCGTGCTGTAGTGGCGCTGTTGTCGCCCCCTTCCATTTTCGTACAATAATACAACAATCAAATTTAGGACCAGTCTAAGGCAGTAAAATGATATGAAATTAGAAGAGGCACCAGTTTTGACTCTAATGTGGTGGCTGTCTCGCGTAGCTTATTATTTTGTTTTTTTTTGCAACTGACCAACTGGTTTTGAGAGTATGGAAATTAAATATGTTGATTCCATATTTTAAGTAAGTGAACAGTGAACAAAGTTCCACAAACAAAAATAGTTTGTTTGTATTACCTACGGAAGTATTACATTTTTTATTGCCGATCGAAGACGCTGGGTGCGAGAGTGGTAGAAATGGCATTTGAAATCCCAAATATCTCTCTCGGGGCTCATTTGGCTCGAATGTCGTTTTAGCCGAATGGCCTTTCAAAACCTAGTGTAGCAGCACAACTTGGCATTTGGTTCAAATGACATTTTGTTCAAATGACATTCGGACGCTAGTGTAGCAGGGGTATAATTCCTAATCACGATGTTTTACTTTTTTTCTGATGCAGCACGGCCAACCCGCAAAAAGATACCCTGCACCCGCCATGTTTGTGCTGACTGTTCCTGGGTGTCTGCACACAGTCCTGTCTCCAGACATTGCGAATGCCATCCACCGACAGAAACTGCCTAACCTTGACGAGCCATCTGTTAGTGACAGACCAGGAGGAAGTGAGTAGGACTGCTGAAGCTTTGCATTGGATGCGAACTCATTGTCTTCTGGGGAACTGGACACCTCTCCCCGGGCAATGGAAAGAAATAGAAGTGAGCTACAGAAAAGGCAGGGTTAGCTGAAAGACAAACTACGAAGCCGGAACCTTGGATCGTGCCACTGACCACACTAACTTGCACTTCCTGAACGAAGACCTAAAAGCTGTTCACGAGTGAAAAAGCGGTGTCATGTCTGGAGTGTCAACATGGTGAAGGATGCACTAAAACCCAATTTTGCTCATGGGGAAGTGGCTCGAAGCCGTTCTCTTTCCCTAACCAAGGCAGTGAGGCCATGCCATTGTGGCCACCCTGAAACCGAAGCGCACCACGTGGAGTCTTGAGGGCTTGAGTCTCCACTCCTTAAATTGGTGCTGCCCGTGCCACGGTGACTACTCACGGGCTGGCTGCTGTGCCATTGAGCAGTCGAGTGACACCGTTGAAGCTACAGAAAGAACAAATTTTTCAGAAGGTGAATGATTTTTAGTGTGTCCCCGTGTGTGTGTGTGTGGGGGGGGACAGGTGTTAAAATGAGAATGCAAGTACACATTTCCACAGCCCAGCATGGTGGTTCTGGGAAAACGTGGGAACTGGAGCCATGTTTGGGGGGTCCTAGTGACCTTTGTGCTCTGACCTTTGTCACACCGAGTGATCTTGCCACTGCCTTGAGTTGTCCCCCTAGTGCACACTTTGTTCTCTAGATCGCAGTGAAGGAGGATGTTGTGGGAAAGGGGGGAAAGACCGCGGTGAAGTACGATTGTTTTTGTCTGTTGGGGGACATGAAATGGTAACTCCCATACTAATGTGGTCAGGTGAGTCCCCTTAAAGGGACACTGAAGGGATTTGTAAACATTGCGGGATTACTAGCACAAATTGTAGTCCGGAGTCCATAGGCCATGTTTCGATCACTCTGAGTGCGTTTACGCGAGTATATTTAGTAGAAAAATCAATTCAAAAATGCTGTCTTCCTCTCTGCATCCTCGTCAATTTGCTGCGGCTTTTTTGTGTGACGTCAGGAGGAAATGACTTGGCTTGACTGCACTAGTGCATGGCTTGCCGACCTTCCGACAGAGCCAGTCAGCCCATCGTTCAGTCCGCCTGCCGCCGATGGGTCGTCGCAATTCGTTCGCTCAGTTGAAACTAAGCCACGACACGTTTGTGAATGGAAGAATGTGCCTTTCTTTGCTTTGTTAGTTTGTACACTCATAGGCGTGCACACAGGGGGGGCAGGGGGGGCGGCCGCCCCCCCCTGATCATCTGAAGGGGGGCGCCAAATTTGCCCCATACCTTGCCGATGTAACACATGAAAGTAAAAATTTCTGCTCAGAAATATTTTGTGTGTTGCAATTCCATCGTATTGAAATAAAAATTTTACGAACATCCCTCTTTGCACTGCGTTCGGACCGCTAGGCCTTCAGTGGGAAGAGGTCGGGAGCTGATGTAGGGGGGGGGGGGGGGCAGCGCTAAGACTTTGCCCCCCCTAATCGAGAACTCTGCGCACGCCTATGTGTACACTGTATCAAGCTCCAAGTCCAGGTCGCTCCACACAAGCGCTGCACAAGCGCACATGCGACGCTTTGCTGACTGGTACACTAGCAGGAAATCTAAGGCTACTTGAAGGCAGGAGAAGAGTCAGCGAAGTCAGTATAGGTACTAAGGAAAAAAAATCAACTGAAACTTTTACCGTACAGCGTAAAACTAGGGAGCAGGAAGCACTTTTTTGCACTGGGTGAACAAACAACAGCGGTCAGCAGCACGACCACACATCTGCAAACGCTCTTTCGTATAAGAAATGCAATTGCTAGACGTCAGATACTGTGGTAAGTTGGGGGACGCTTACTGCATGAGCGCTATACAACAGTCACCTAAGCTGCTCGAAATGCTAAAACTAAATAAAAGTGTAAACTGGTTATACGATATATACCTTATATTTCCAAAGCTGGCAGCGCTGGCCTGTGGTTGAGGGGTCTGGAGCGCTAGGTATGTAGTTTTTGCAAGTCACAAGTTCGAATCCCTGAGGGTACATCCTTTTTTTTTTATAAGTTGACTTTTTCATTTTCTTCTGATGTTTTCTATACTGAGTTCAGCATTTTTGGGCGGTAATGTTCATTGCTCCATGAGCGAGTTCGCGGAACACTAGCAGATTGACACTGACGTGCTGGCGAGTTCCCGTTGGCTTGCTGTTGCCATAAGCACCGACTGCTTGCAGGCAGTGGGCACAGGCCAGAACGGCCTGGTGCGAACACGCTTTTTACGATACAGGCATGAGTGAGGCAAGCTCCAAATATGGGAGAAAAGTGCATGGCATTTGAGCGTCTGCGGTGACGCGGAGGGTGTTCATCCACTGCATAGGCCTTGGCTAGTGATCGCTACGATTCCAAGCCGTCCTGGGAGGCTTATCTTAGGCATTTTACAGCCGGCAACATGGCAGAAGCGCGGTATGACGATTATTGAGATATCAAGAATGCCCATCCAACGATAACGTTGGATTCTGAGCATGTTGTTTTACAGCTAGAACCGAAACCGAAACTTGTTTGAATGCTAATCTTGGACATCGTCCAATCACGTGCACCTCCTCCCGAAGTCACAGCGTTTAGTTGGTGCGGCCGCTGCAGACCGCGCATGGTAGTTTTTCTTCTTTTGGGCTTTATAAAATAATTACCGACTTATCAACCGGATAGACGATCAAAAGTGTGGTAATTTGAGCCAGTCTACGCAGTGCAAGCAAAAACGGGAGCGGGACAAATTCACTTCAGTGTCCCTTTAAAAGATAGTTCTCTGAATTTCTGCACATTTATTTTTTTGTCATCTTTTTATGATCTATGCACAAGCAGGTTATAGCCTGAAATCAAGTTTGTTTTGACGTAATGTGCGTACTTTGCGGAAAAAAAAATTGTTAATGTGTCGTTAGCATGGTGCTGTCTTTGGCCGCTGCCGTTTTTTTTAACTAAGTCACTTTGTGGACTATAAGAAACAGCAATCACTGGCTCATATTTATTTCTCCTAAACCTGAGGAATGATTGGGAAAGGGTGCATCAGGGAATTTTTTGGTGCTGCATTTGGTACAAGAAACATGCAGGGTATGTAAAAATATTCCTAGGACATCAAAGTACCTAAGTGTCGTGAAGGCGAATGCGTTAAAGGCAAACTGTAACGAAATTTCTGGGCCATTAAGTACAGTGTTTTCTGACAGTGTTACCTTGAAAAATGCACATTGTGGAGGCCCTGGTATGCCACGTGCCCTGGATTCCAATTGGAAACCAAAGATTGCCCTTTTGCAAACTGAAACTGCAAAAAGTGCAGTCTTTACGGCCAGCCGGAAGGGACGTGAGAGAAAGGAAGGCAGTGGGTGGAATTGGTGGGGCTGCTGCAACTGCCATTCTTTGTGTTTCTGGTTGTGCATGTCGTTCAACTCTAATCATGCACAAAAAGCGCTTGTGGACATGTATGTCCCGGAACTTTTTCCATGGGCCCCTTGGCGGGGGGCGCGCATATGTCCAGAGAGAAGGCCTCGGTGTAGGAGCGTTGTAAAGAGGGAGCAACCCCTTAAGATAGCCAATTGGCGGTCTTAAATTTTAGGATAAAATTTAGAAATGGCAAGTTACTGCCAGGCCTAAAAAACAGGCACTGAATTTTGTACTGAACAAAAGAAGTTTATTTATTCAAAATGCAAATAAGAAAATATTACGCAAACGGTGCACACAAAGCACTCTTCTCTTGGTGAAGGTGGCTTTACGAATCACGTCACACGTGGATGTGAGAAAAGCACAGTCGAATGGGCCACTCAGTGTACCTCGGCCCAGACTTGCGCACAGTTAAGTAAAAGGACAAAACCCCGTGGTTGCACAGACCTGTTTGCGCAGCTGTTTTTGAGTACCCATCTACGCATGTGGAAATGTGAAACCAGCTGGCACGGCTTGTGGAAAAATGGAAGGTTTGCAGAATTGATGTTGTTTGAGAAAGGGATAGAACAAAGAACCAGGGCTGTATTTTTATTGGCAACAAAACACAGTCTGAAAGAACGGGGTGTAGGACGAGCAACCCACTGCGGTGATTCAGTGGCTAAGGCGCTATGCTGCTGAGCATGAGGACGCGGGTTCAGTTCATGGCCGCGGCGGCCGCTTTTTTGGTGGAGGCAGAAACGCCTGTGGGTGGGACTTTTTGGCGCATGTTATAAAGATCCTCAGGTGGTCAAAATTAATCCGGAGCCCTCCACTACGGCGTGCCTCATTGCCTGCGTTGCGGTGGCGCGTTAAACCCTACAATCAATCAAATCAATCAATCATGCAAGACGAATGGCCTGGTGTACAGTGAGGTTTCTTGGCCCTGTCCTCTACGACTTCGGAAGTCTGAGGACCCCTGCTTTCAATCGTTCATGAGAAAAAATGCAATGCTGAACAAAAACAAATACAGAATTGGTTCACTTCAGAAGTTGAGAATGATGTGAGCAGACCTGCCTGGGTGCTTCCCCTCTTTTCAGCATCCCTGTCACCCCACAAGAACCCGCACCGTGTTAGCAGCTGGCCCTGTTGATCTCCGAAGACACCGCTTTCCACGTTTCTGGAGGTGTCGGGTGCCGGCCAGTGGTGACAGCCATCTCACTGCTGGGGCTTGCCACACGCCATTACATGCTTTGCACAGTCACGCTAAATTTCTGGGAGTTGCTCGTTTCAACTTTGCGGAACAGCCATGCCTTTTTCTGCACAACCAATGCAGCTGCAACTGCCAATGCATTGTCCACCCGCTGATTGATATATTGCAGTCCTTTCAAAGAAGATATCCTTGCCTCAAGGGGACATTCACGGGTTGTTTTCGCGGGCAAACATCCTTCTTCCACCTTTTCTTCTGACCTAGAGCTATTTTCTTTGCTTCCGCAAATCGCATTCCCCATCACAGTGAAAGCTTCCACGTGCCTAAATGTAGTTCGCAATTCTTAATTTAGGGTTTTGACAAATTAAGCAGCTTTTTAGAAGCACTTCGTCAAACTAAAAAAAAAAAGGTTTGTAATTCCACGGCCTCCGCGATCGGCTGCCGGCGGCGCGTCGTTGCTCCGGCCGTCCCATTCGGCCGGACAGAGCGTAATTTCGAAGGGGCCGTTTCGCCGTTTTCAGCCGCATCGCGGCGCGCGGAGCCGATGGTTGAAAGCAACTGCCGTCTGTGCTGCGGCAGTCCGCGAAATGGCTTTTGGCAGCTTTTTCCGTTCCGCATGACAAAAATAAACGGCCATAGCTGCTTTTAGGAATCGAAAGTAATGTTACAGCACCTGGTGATGCATTTATGTCAGCTACGGTGGCGAATAGAGAGGTTTAGTTCACATACGCTGTACCGCACTACGCTCCACGGAACCGACTGCCTTTCCGATAACACCGCCGCTGCGAAATTTCCCACGTTTAAATGATGTTCAGCTCGTAAACAGGTATTGTTTTTTCTTATGCGGCCGTACGGGCTTAATTCAGTTGTGTACAGCCAAGGCTACTAAGTTGAGACAACAGGTGGCCGCTCTCTTTTCTGGCATTCGAATCAATCTTTATTGGACGTAATGCTAAGGGCACTAAGAGACTGAAAAACACTGGAAGCGAATTATGTTGAGTGATTCCTGAGCGACATTGTAATCTCCGTGGCACATCTGCGTTATGCTATGAGGTTTTTGATTTCAGCGGCAACAAACAAAAAAGTAACTTTGATGCACTCCGTTTTTATTTCGTTATTAAAAATATTTCGGTGCCTACGCAATAATCACTGTGATTGGTATGAATACCTAAATACAAGAACCTTTCGTTACATTGAGAATCGCATAGCTTAAAGTAAAATGCATTCGTATTCCTGCAAGCAGAGTGTCTCTGTGAACGGTTTTATAGGTGAAATTTACAGGCTAGGTTCCGACCAACAGCTGCTAGCGTCGACAGGGTGCGTAGAAAAAAAGTCGCGTTGACAGCATATATCTTTCGGCAAAGCCGACTTTCTGGCGTTTGCTCTGTATATGTCGATGTAATCTCGGCCCTAAGAAAATCATAAAGGAATTGGTCGCCAGGGCGGTTCCATCATTACGCTGTGCTTCGTTTATTTGCCATTAATTAGTTTACAGTGACGTTATAAATGTTACAGAATTCTGGTTTGCTCTAATGGCCCCGCGCGGGGAGTGTATGGATACAAAAAACGGTTGTACCTAATTTTGTTTTATGAAAACTATCGCGAAACAAATATGGCAATTAGCAGCGGAGACGACTCGACCATTACATCAGGTTTTATCTGCTTTTCGCCATTCCGTAGTTCACAGCTGAAGTTGGAATTTCCGTCTGCTGTCCATGCATGCACCTACGTGAAGGAAACGGACAACTCCATGGTTGTCCGCTAGAATAAACTCTAGTCCCTCCAAGTTTCATTAAGCTAATTAACTAAGCAGTATACGTTCAATCACAAGTTACAAACAACGTGTTTGTTTCATGCACTTCGATTGCACCCTGCTGATCCTCTGGTCAGCCCTCACAGAGGGGATAATAAACTTTTTTCTTTCAATATACCCAGTACTTTTACTCACAAATGTAGGATCTCAAAGCGTGTGCCTGTCAAAAGCAGAAAACATGTCAGTGTGGTGAAAAATTTTGTATATATGCTTATAATTTCAATTTGCGTTGCAGTGGCCTGGATGTTGAAGTTTCGTGCGCGATGGGGATCGGTTGGTGACCGTTGCAACAACATGGCACGGTAACCGCAAACTTGTTCATCCCCACAAATAACTGTTACCTATGAATAACCTCCGAGAGAGTACTGTGTACCAGTCCGTACGCTCACTCCATGCTTGAAACATGGTCAACCTTTCGTTGATCGCTGGCACACCTTTGCTTCAGCTAAATAAGTTTCTCTGAGCAGCTGAGACAAGCCGAATTCATAAAATCATTGTCAGGTCTCTTAATTCATCAAAAATAACAACCGCAGGGGAGTTAAGAGGAATTACGACAGCGAAGACACCCAGCCGCACAATCTCCGCCAAGCCATTCAGAGGAGTCGGTGCGAGCGGCCGAACCATCGGCTAACACCGCCACCTCACGGCACGCTGCGGAGTGAGCCGCATTACATTTTTTTGCTGGGGGACTTGCCGAATGAGACGGCCGGAGCAACGGCGCGCCGCCGGCAGCCGATCGCGGAGGCCGTGGTAATTCCAACGGCAGTTGCCCGTCCTTGCCTACCCCCCTCTCCAGACGTCTGCGTTTGTGGAGTCTGTACAGCCATGAATGCTTCACTGGGATCTAGTAATCTGCTCAGTCGTGTCTGGTGTCTAAAGACAAAATGCAGTTTGTGCAAAAGCCAATTTCTGCTGCAAATGTTTTGTGGGTGTAGAGCATTTGCTTTGGCATTTGCATTGTTGGCTTTTTTAACAGACAAAGACCCTCACTTTTGTGGTAGCAGGCACCCTTCACATGTTTTAGTATGCATAACCAAAGCCTGACCCAAACTCTGCCTTTTAGCTGCTGTCTATGTGCAGTAATTTTCTGTTGCGGTGATGGGTTGTGATATGTTGTAGATATGGTTTGCCTTCACTGAACACGCATGCTCCTTGGGATAAAAGGACATCCCAGTGTGTGAGGTGGAAGCAGTGGTCATTTCATGTGTATAGGTGGGCTTCATGTTTTGCTCTGGTGCACTGCAGTGAACTAACCACTTAGGCCTGTAAACATTGCGGACCATAGGAGGGGCGGAACAAATGTAGTGCCTTTGGAAGTGACAAGTATTTTGTAAGCCCCTATTTATGCGCTAAAAGTTTCCCATGTCATTGCGTGCTTTTAATCTAAAGTAGTGTGATTATGTTCTTTTTCTTTATTCCAGGATGCTGAAAAAGGTTGGCCTGCCAGGATCATGACTGCCACCACTGGTGGTGCAAGTCAGGAGTTGGAAGTAGCATGTGCCATCTTGAAGCACAACCATGACACCACACCAGGTATGTTTTCTTCATACTGAGAGTTCAGGCGGTTAAGTAACGAACAAAGTTGCATTCGTTGAGCCTCCAATTGACACGAATGTGTGGCCAATCTCGATTGCTGAAAAGCTGCAGACCACTGAATTGCCACTAAAGCCCCTGCTGGTTTTTCTTTGTCTTCACAGGCAAGGTGATTACAATCAGATTTTCAAAACCTCAAGATTAGCAAGAACAGGGCAGATGATGCGTCAAAGCTTAGGGTTAGTTAGGGAGCTCCATGAAAAAGAAAATGTGAGGGTTGTCATGACAGCGGGTGAAAATGCCTCTCGTCGTATTTATGATTGAAGATTAAGGTGGATGCAGCCATGTAGTTGCACAGACCTTTATTGCGTCAGATCAACAGCATATTGTGACAAAGCCTCTGCAAACATTTGTGGGAAACAACCCAAAGGTGTCAGAGACCGGTGGGGTCATTGTGGATAAAGATTTCACCGAGATTGGCACCATAAAGGGGCCATTTCAATCACAGTCTACTGAAAAGCTATACCAATTCCGTGTTCCAATTCCAATACCAATTCCGAGCAGTCCCCATACCAATGGGGACTGCTGGACAAGTTTCAGTCTTGTGAGAAAAGGGACTGTCTTTACAGGAGCTTCAAAGAGATGGTGTATGCACCCACACCTGATGCATTTGAAGAGGCCAAAGCAGACTGCTTGAGGTTTACCAATCACAATGCAAATTGGGCATGCATTCCACATGTTCGGGCCGACATCTCTGCACCAGAGTTTACTGCAGGGAACAAGACAAAGAACAGTCGAGTCGCAAAGTGGAAAAATCGAACAAATTTTCTCGTCTTTGGTGAAGCTGCATGAGCCTCCTTGAGGAATTCTAAGGGTGTGAAGCACACATACAGGGGAAAGCAGTCATCATAGAACCATTATGAAAACATAGTTTTACACTTATCATGCGTCAAGCTGGCTACAAGCACTGTGTGCCAAGGATCTTCCACCATATGCCTGTGCTACTGTAAACAAGGAGGTAGACATCACTAAAAAACAGAAGGAAGACAGATCCATCTGCATATGCAGTGGCATTCAGTTTGGCAATGCATGGTTCACAGTGTCAACAACACCACACAAGTTCAGCAGCAACATATGCTGCAGATTGGCAGAAACCGCATGAATCCGAAAGTGCTGTGCACGAGGACGTGGGTTCGATTCCCACCTGGGGTAGCCGCTTATTTGATGGTAGCCGCTCAGCCATTTGGCTCAGAACAAGCTATTGCTTCTCAGCCATTTGGCTAATAACAAGCTGTCACTTCTCAGCCATTTGGCTAAAAACAAGTTGTCGCTTCTCAGAGCTATTTGGCTAAGAACAAGCTGTCGCTTCTCAGCCATTTGGCTAAGATCAAAGTATAGCTTCTCAGCCTTTTGGCTAGGAACATGCTATCGCGTCTCAGCCATTTGGCTAAGATCAAAGTATAGCTTCTCAGCCTTTTGGCTAGGAACATGCTATCGCGTCTCAGCCATTTGGCTAAGAGCAAGCTATTGGTTCTCAGCCATTTGTCTAAGAATGAGCTATCGCGTCTCAGCCTTTTGGCTAAGAACAAGCCATTGCATCTCAGCCTTTTGGCTAAGAACAAGCTATCGCGTCTCAGCCATTTGGCTAAGAACAAGCTATTGTGTCTCAGCCTATTGGCTAAGAACAATCCAGACAACACAAACACATCCTGAGCACGTCCCGCAGACGTTCTATTGAGGACATTATGTCCTCAGTACGTCTTCTTCTGATACTCAATTGGTACTGAAAAGGTCCTATTGTCCGGCCCCAGCACATCCTCAGAACATCCTCAAAAGGAAGCCACAGATGATTACAGTACATTCACAGGACTACTGTACGATGTCAGGACATTTTGAGGACTACTTTCTAGCCGTGCTTTTTTTGCTAGGTGTTATGCACTGGATGTTTGAGAAAGGAGGGGCCTGGGCTTAGTACTGCCATCCCCGAGGTATTTGTGCAGTTGACTCTTTGCCAAGGTATGTCACTTTGTGTACCCCCAGAATCTCCACTGGGTACAGCCTTTATATGTAGCATTAATCTAAAACCAGCACTGCCCAAGCCTCCTTGTGATGACACAAGTATGCAAAATATGCTGGTGATGGTGATTTATTGCACAAGTAAATGCATCGTAGTACAATGTGAGGCGACACATGCTGTGAATCGTCACCGGAGTCCACTTGAGAGCCTAGTAGTCACTGGAGTCCGACTGCCCCAATGACCTAGAAAAATGATACAAGCACAACAAATTAGCGAAGCATATACAACATAATTTTTTCTGTGCACTGGTCCCTGCCATTTTTAACTAATGATGTGCCAGCTTACGGGAACTTCTTGGGGACTACGGGGCGAGCAGACGATAGCGCAGACACGCTGCTGCGCCGTGCCGTGCTTGGTTATCAGACGTCCCAGCGACATCGAAACTCGGTGTCACTTATTCGGTGTGTCAACAGCGTGAACTTTAACAGTGCTTCAAGGGGAATGTTCGAAGTGTCGGGGAGCAGCCAGCTTTGCCCGTTAATTCCTTTCTCAACCCGCAGGCGGCAAGCGTGCACCCTACGCGTGCTGTCCTGATGGGGGTTGCCTGTGAGGATATGTTTCGCCGTGCCAGCAGGACGAACGCTCAACGCTTTATCACCAATTGACATTTACTTTCTTCATTGTGGGCAGGTTGCCGTCATTGCCTTCACTTGGCAATGCACAGCACTACCCGTCCGGGCGTAATTAAGCCGTTAGCTGAACCAACTATCGGCATAAGGGCAAAGTGCTCATACAAGAAACGTGTTAAGTGCACCACGACAAAAGTGTCTGCATGTGTGGAGTCTATTCACTTCACAAATTTCCTGCATCCCTCGAGAGCTGCGGTGAATGGGTCGTCGTGCTGAATTGGAAAGTGTTCGAACCTAGCAAATTTGCGAGAGTAAGTACGGTCCTACGCTGCTTTGGAAGCACTGTTTATTCACTGTCATGCTAAATCCTTACCGCACGTGTTTGTGCTCTGGAGGTATTCTCTGCTCATTTCATCGATGGGAAGGTGGTAAAAATCAACCCTACACCTATGCTGCAGCTCAGGTACGCGAAAACGGCGAGCTGAAAGCGAAATGGGAGCGTCGCGATGGCAGAGCATGCCCGGCGTTTCGGTAAATCGCTAAAACGCAAAACCTCTTTAAACGTGCAATAAGTGCTTAGCATGAGGATGAATAAACAGTGCTTCCAAAGCAGCGTACGACAGTACTTACTCTTGCAAATTTGCTACTTTCGAAGTCTTTCCGCTTCAGCACGATGACCCATTTGCGGTGGGACTTGAGGGATGCAGGAAATTTGTGCAGCGAAGACTCCCCACATGCCGACACTTCTTTTGCTGTGGTGCACTTCACACGTTTCTTGTATGAGCACTTTGCACTTACGCGGATTGTTGGTGCAGCCAACAACGGCATAATGACGCCCGGACGGATAGCTTCTGTACATTGCCAAGTAAAGGCAATGAATGCAACCTGCCCTGAATGAAGAAAATAAATATCAATTGGTGATAAAAGGTCGGGTGGACGACCTGCTGGCGCGGCGAAATGTAGCCTCACAGGCAACCCCCGTCAGGACGAAGCGTGTGTAGGGGGGCACGCCACCTTAGTCGGTTGAGAACGGAATTAATGGGCAAAGTGGACAGCCCTCCAACGCTTCAAACATCCCCCTTTAAGCACTGTTAAACTTCACGTTGCTGACATACCAAATAAGTTACACTTACCGATTTTCCATGCTGCTGGGACGTCTGATAACCACGCATGGCACGGCCCAATAGTGTGTGACTGTGGCGTCGTCTGTTGGCCCCGCGGTCCCCAAGAAATGCTCGCTAGGTGGCGCATCGGTTGCCGGAAAATGGCCAACCCGGCAAAATTCCTGTCTATAAAAAAAGAGTGCATTGCAACTTTGTTGCATTATTACAGGCTTTGACAACTTGACTACAATGCTAAAAAATTTGCTCACCCAGGTGCACGGCTATATTTTCGAAGTTTTAAAAGGGAAGTATTGCCGGGCATGGTGCAGTGCCTTCCAAGGTGTGCTGAATGAGTAGTAGCCATTGTTTAATTACCTTTACCCAATTAGCTTACAATGCAGAATGTATAGACCACGCACCAAATGTTTCTCTAAAATTTTAAGCTATTTTCTTCCCAAAGTGTTGACAGTGCCCTTTTCCTCACACCATCCTCCATGCCAATTAGATGAAGTCATTGTCTATCAACATACTCGCAATTAACAGCTGGGGAAAGGCTGAGTTCTGCAGGGAGCTCTGGACAATCCTGAAGTATTTTGCACAGTTCTGCTTCTACACCGAAGTGGTGGTACAGTCGAAAGCACTTATTACAGTAAACACGGGAGCGCGTGCCACTCGATACATGCAGAGCGCTCTGGTGAGAGGATGGCGGGCTCTCACAGTTTGTGCGGTTGGCGGACGCACTCCCTGAAAGCGCTTTATCGCGTGCCTGCCTGCTGCATCAGTTAGTCAAGGAGGATAACATTTTTTTATCACCTAATTAGGAAGTGAAAAGAAAACGCTTTAATCCATTTACGTCGTTTCGTGTTTAATAAAAAGCCCTTCATCGGCACATGTATTCTCTGGAATCATAGCCAGGTACCTAACGTTGCTACCACGGCAGCGCAATCAACCGTTGTCAGGGGGTGGATCTGCCAAGTGTACGAACTGCGACGGTTCACCATTCCATCACTAGACCTCTCTGCATGTACTGAGCGACACGCGCTCCCGTGTTTACAGGGTGTTGCACCGATTATTGGAACACTTTAAAAATTTTTCCTGAGCGAACCGCCGCTCTGTTCGCGCTCAAACTTCCCATGAAGGTCGCATTTTGTGGTCTATTTTGTTTGATACCAGGAACAACAACGGTACTTAGCTTTGTATTCTGAAAATAAATACAAACGATTTTCGCCCATGGGAAAATGGCGGCTGATTTGGACATGCGAGCCAGCGCAAGTTGACGTTGGAACGACGGAACCACCTGGAGTATGCAGAGCGAAATGCTCGTTTGGGATTCACGGTAGGAAGGAGCCAAATGGTGCAGGAGACGATCAGAAAATGCACCTAGGAATGAGCTAGCAGACGATCAGAAAACACGGTTTTCGGGCTCGCACGTCCAAATCAGCGCCATTTTTCCATAGGTGAAAATCGTTTTTATTTTCAGGATAAGCAGGTAAGCACCGTCGTTGTTCCCGGTGTCAAATAGACCACAAAATGCGACCTTCGTGTAAAGTTCGAGTGGGAACAGAGTGGCGGGTTCGCTCAGGAAAAAAATTTCAAGTTCCAGTTATCGTCGCAACACCCTGTATAAAGCTTTCGAGTGTACTTTCCCCCTGAACGTTGCGAAGTACCACTGGACCTTGGTGTGTGCAGCAGGGCTCTTGCAGACGATGGCAGTGAAGAAAAACACGTGTGGCTGCGCAACACACCAAGCAGTGATGTAACCGCGGCAGGGGTTGATTTAGTGTTTACCGCCCACTCCTGCAGTTTGTGCCGAAACGCCAACGTGGTGTCTTCATCGTCTTCGTTAACGCAACTGTGGTCTGACAACTCGTGATCTCCGCTGGACAGGGGCCGCGCAACGCGATTCTCAATGTGGCGACGCTTTATTACAGACACAGCAGTATGTCACGAACTTTGCTGCTGGTAGTTGCTCGGACTGGGATTACGCCTACAACTCGAGCGTGTGCTAGCATCTAATTCAGTTGCTTCGAAACAAAGCCCGTGTTGTTGCGATGTCGACGGCTTGGGCACAAAGTCATTTGCGTGCTGCCAATTAACGCGGAAAATGCGTCGATGCGGCACTTCCGTTCCCGCCTGAGCTGCCGCTCGCTGCTTTCTGACATTTCGAATCCAGTAAAATTATACAGAGCGCTCATGTTTGTTATTTGCACCCACGACAGGTGACTTACCTCTGTGCGTGGCTGCGTGGATCATGGCTGCCATTTTTCTCAAGGCCGACTGGCTCGTCTTCAAACTTTAAACTTGGCTTGGCTAGAATAGGTACTTGCGCATGGTGGCCAGCAGCAAAATAGAAGTGCTGAAAAATTGTTTCGCACAAAACACATACACGTACTGAACATTTTCTCTTTTGCATCATTTTTAATTTTAAAATTTGCAGATGTTTGTATTCTTATAAATGTTGAAAATGTACCCAGCTAGAAAATTAGAAGCTAGAAAATTTTGTTACCTGTATTACAAACATACAATGTGGACGAGAACGCTAATCACTATCTGTGTGAAGTACCTGCGCGGAAAACTATATTAGCGAGCGTTCCATTGTCTTCTAGAGCACATCCCGAGAAAGTCCTCAAATAAGCATTTCTAGGACACCAAGCGCACTGACATACTGAGGATGTTCTGAGGACATCGCAACAGCAATGAGGACGTTTGGACCTTTTGAGGACGTCCTGAGGACATTGTGTGTTGTCTGGGAAGCTATTGGTTTTATGCTATTTGGCTAAGTACAAGCTATTGCTTCTGAGCCGTTTGGCTAAGAACAAGCAATTGGTTCTCAGCCATTTGACTAAGAAAAAGCTATCGCGCATCAACCTTTTGGCTAAGAACAAGCTATCGCGCCTCAGCCTTTTGGCTAAGAACAAGGTATTGTGTCTCAGCCTTTTGGCTAAGAACAAGCCATCGTGTCTCACCCTTTTGGCTAGAACAAGCTATCGGTTCTCAGCCATTTGGCTAAGAACAAGCTATCGCTTCTGAGCCATTTGGCTAAGAACAAGCTATTGCTTCTGAGCCATTTGGCTAAGAACAAGCTATCGGTTCTCAGCCATTTGGCTAAGAACAAGCTATTGCTTCTGAACCATTTGGCTGAGAACAAGCTATTGGTTCTCTGCCATTCGGCTAAGAAAAAGCTATCGCGCCTCAGCCTTTTGGCTAAGAACAAGCTATTGTGTCTCAGCCTGTTAGCTAAGAACAAGCCATCGTGTCTCACCGTTTTGGCTAGAACAAGCTATCGCTTCTCAGCCTTTTGGCTAAGAACAAGCTATCAGTTCTCAGCTATTTGGCTAAGAACAAGCTATTGCTTCTGAGCCATTTGGCTAAGAACAAGCTATCGCTTCTGAGCCATCTGGCTAAGAACAAGCTATCGCTTCTCAGCCATTCGGCTAAGAACAAGCTATCGGTTCTCAGCCATTTGGCTAAGAACAAGCTATCGCTTCTGAGCCATTTGGCTAAGAACAAGCTATTGGTTCTCAGCCATTTGGCTAAGAACAAGCCATCATGTCTCACCCTTTTGGCTAGAACAAGCCATCGTGTCTCACCCTTTTGGCTAATAACAAGCTATCGGTTCTCAGCCATTTGGCTAAGAACAAGCTATCGGTTCTCAGCCATTTGGCTAAGAACAAGCTATCGCTTCTGAGCCATTTGGCTAAGAATAAGCTATCGCTTCTGAGCCATTTGGCTAAGAACAAGCTATCGCTTCTGAGCCATCTGGCTAAGAACAAGCTATCGGTTCTCAGCCATTTGGCTAAGAACAAGCTATCGCTTCTGAGCCATTTGGCTAAGAACAAGCTATTGGTTCTCAGCCATTTAGCTAAGCATTTGGCTAAGAACAAGATATCCGTTCTCAGCCATTTGGCTAAGAACAAGCTATCGCTTCTAACAAGCTATCACTTCTCATCCAGTTGGCTAAGAACAAGCTATCGAGCCATTTGGCTAAGAACAAGCTATCGGTTCTCAGCCATTTGGCTAAGAACAAGCTATCGGTTCTCAGCCTTTTGGCTAAGAACAAGCTATCGCTTCTGAGCCATTTAGCTAAGATCAAAGTATAGCTTCTCATCCATTTGGCTAAGAACAAGCTATCGCTTCTCAGCCATTTGGCTAAGAACAAGTTATTGTGTCTCACCCTTTTGGCTATAACAAGCTATCGCTTCTGAGCCATTTGGCTAAGAACAAGCTATCGGTTCTCAGCCATTTGGCTAAGAACAAGCTATTGCTTCTCAGCCATTCGGTTAAGAACAAGCTATCGCTTCTCAGCCACTTGGCTAAGATCAAAGTATAGCTTCTCATCCATTTGGCTAAGAACAAGCTATCGGTTCTCAGCCATTTGGCTAAGAACAAGCCATTGCTTCTGAGCCATTTGGCTAAGAACAAGCTATCGGTTCTCAGCCATTTGGCTAAGAACAAGCTATCGCTTCTGAGCCATTTGGCGAAGAACAAGCTATCGCTTCTCAGCCACTTGGCTAAAATCAAAGTATAGCTTCTCATCCATTTGGCTAAGAACAAGCTATCGGTTCTCAGCCATTTGGCTAAGAACAAGCCATTGCTTCTGAGCCATTTGGCTAAGAACAAGCTATCGGTTCTCAGCCATTCGGCTAAGAACAAGCCATTGCTTCTGAGCCATTCGGCTAAGAACAAGCTATCGCTTCTCACCCATTTGGCTAAGAACAAAGTATAGCTTCTCATCCATTTGGCTAAGAACAAGCTATCGGTTCTCAGCCATTTGGCTAAGAACAAGCCATTGCTTCTGAGCCATTTGGCTAAGAACAAGCTATCGGTTCTCAGCCATTTGGCTAAGAACAAGCCATTGCTTCTGAGCCATTTGGCTAAGAACAAGCTATCGGTTCTCAGCCATTCGGCTAAGAACAAGCTATCGCTTCTCACCCATTTGGCTAAGAACAAGTTATCGGTTCTCAGCCATTTGGCTAAGAAGAAGCTATCGCTTCTTAGCCATTCGGCTAAGAACAAGCTATCGCTTCTCAGCCACTTGGCTAAGAACAAGTTATCGGTTCTCAGCCATTTGGCTAAGAACAAGCCATTGCTTCTGAGCCATTTGGCTAAGAACAAGCTATCGCTTCTGAGCCATTTGGCTAAGAACAAGCTATCGCTTCTCAGCCACTTGGCTAAGATCAAAGTATAGCTTCTCATCCATTTGGCTAAGAACAAGCTATCGGTTCTCAGCCATTTGGCTAAGAACAAGCCATTGCTTCTGAGCCATTTGGCTAAGAACAAGCTATCGGTTCTCAGCCATTCGGCTAAGAACAAGCTATCGCTTCTCACCCATTTGGCTAAGAACAAAGTATAGCTTCTCATCCATTTGGCTAAGAACAAGCTATCGGTTCTCAGCCATTTGGCTAAGAACAAGCCATTGCTTCTGAGCCATTTGGCTAAGAACAAGCTATCGGTTCTCAGCCATTCGGCTAAGAACAAGCTATCGCTTCTCACCCATTTGGCTAAGAACAAGTTATCGGTTCTCAGCCATTTGGCTAAGAAGAAGCTATCGCTTCTTAGCCATTCGGCTAAGAACAAGCTATCGCTTCTCAGCCACTTGGCTAAGAACAAGCTATCGGTTCTCAGCCATTTGGCTAAGAACAAGCCATTGCTTCTGAGCCATTTGGCTAAGAACAAGCTATCGCTTCTGAGCCATTTGGCTAAGAACAAGCTATCGCTTCTCAGCCACTTGGCTAAGATCAAAGTATAGCTTCTCATCCATTTGGCTAAGAACAAGCTATCGGTTCTCAGCCATTTGGCTAAGAACAAGCCATTGCTTCTGAGCCATTTGGCTAAGAACAAGCTATCGGTTCTCAGCCATTCGGCTAAGAACAAGCTATCGCTTCTCACCCATTTGGCTAAGAACAAGTTATCGGTTCTCAGCCATTTGGCTAAGAAGAAGCTATCGCTTCTTAGCCATTCGGCTAAGAACAAGCTATCGCTTCTCAGCCACTTGGCTAAGAACAAGTTATCGGTTCTCAGCCATTTGGCTAAGAACAAGCTATTGCTTCTCAGTCATTCAGCTAAGAACAAGCTATCGCTTCTCAGCCACTTGGCTAAGATGAAAGTATAGCGTCTCATTCATTTGGCTAAGAACAAGCTATCGGTTCTCAGCCATTTGGCTAAGAACAAGCTATTGCTTCTGAGCCTGAGGTGTTCGCGAGTCGAGTCAGGGTCAAAGGCAAAACTGTTTATTGGAGCCAAGCGTACAGTTTACGTTGAGAGCGAGTGGGTCTCGAGAGTAGAGAGAGAAGCGAGAACATAGAAGACAAAGACCCCAGCGTGCCAGCGGTGGGCTGTAACACGAGACGTGGCGTTGATGCGCCCGTGGAGTTCTCGCAAACGGAGTGGAAATATGCAGGTTTGGGGCTGCAGTCTGCGGGTACATAACACCTTCCCCATTGCTAGATAGACACATTACACGTAGTCCTGAAGATGCGAGGGGAACCTACGCTCGCGAGTGGAGCGGCGGCGAATGTCTGGCACTGAGCATCCTGGAGAAGTGTCTGGAGATCCGTTGGTGTTATCCGTTTCGGAGCGGCCGTACGCACTTGCAGGTGCATCGCTAGATGGGTCTGCGTTGGCTGTTGTCTGATTCACTGAAGAAATCTGGGTGATGTGCCGCAGGATCAGACCTGTGGCCTTGGAATTCGGGTAGGTTGTGGTTTCGCTTTCGAATGTGGTCCACATGTCTTCGCCAAAGCACACCATCTGAAAGGTGGACTTCATAGGAAAGAGGTCCTTTTCTTGAACAAACGATAGTGGGAAGCCATCGTGGTCCGGAGAAAAAGTTTCTGGCGAACACGGAGTCACTTGGTGAAAAAGTGCGAGTTGTTCGGACGGAGCTCTTCTGTCTGGGTTGATCCTGATCGGTATTGATGCCTTCTTGGGAATGAGGGTGCAAGCAATCGAGAGCGGACTTGAGCTGGCGACAGAAAAGTAACTCGGCTGGGCTCTTTCCTGTAGCTGTGCATGGTAGCATGAGTTGTTGAAACAGGAAGCGAGTGAGAGAGAATTCAACGTCCTTTCCCTTGAACTTCTTCAGAGATTTCTTGGTCTCTTGAACAAAACGTTCCGCTTGTCCTTTTGAAGAAAGGTGGTACGGGGCTACCAAGCTTGGCGTATCCTGTTTCTTGCTAGGAACTGTCGAAATTCGGCAGATGTAAATGCAGAACCATTGTCAGAGACAACGTCTGGAAGTCCATGCGTAGCGAACAGCTTCCTTAGCTCACGGATTACATTGGCTGCTGGAGTATTCGAAACAATGATGACTTCGAGCCATTTCGAGTACGAGTCGACGACTATGAGGAATAGCTTGCCATGAAACGGTCCGGCGAAATCGACATGAAGCCTGGACCATGGCCTCGTAGCTTGTTCCAAAGGGTGGATTTCAGTGCGGGGCGGATCATTTCTCGACTCTTGGCATACTTGATAGGAGCGAACTAGGCACTCAATGGCGCTGTCAAGCTTAGGCCACTAAACGTAGCCTCGTGCGAGTCCTTTAATGCGTACAATTCCTGGGTGCGATGAATGCAGCAGCTGGAGTACTTTGGCGCGAAGTGCAGGTGGAATCACCACACGACAGCCCCACAATATGCAATCGCGGTAGCTGGACAATTCGTCGCAGCACACGAAGTAGGGTCGAAACTGGTCGTCGACTTTCTCTGGCCACCCAGTGCAGATCCATTTGAGCACTCGAGAGAGCACAGGGTCTTTCTTCGTCAACTGAGTGATCTTCGCTGCGTCTGCGAAAGCCTCTGGTGGGTTTTCGAGCAGCAGGACGTCTCCCATAACCGGACTCTCAGCATCCGTTGACGGAAGCGGCAGGTGGCTGAACAAATCCGCATTGCCCATTTGTCGTCCTGGTCTGTAAATGAGCTCATAGTCGTACTGAGCAAGCAGAAGGTTCCAACGAAGCATTCGCGGTGAAAGCACGTGAGGCATTGGGCGGCTGTGGTGCAGAAGACCTAGGAGCGGCTTGTGATCTGTGTACACCTTGAAATGTCTCCTATAGAGAAAGTGGTTCAACTTCTTGATCCCAGAAATGACAGCCAAAGCCTCTCGATCCGTTTGGGAGTAGTTCCGTTCCGGCGTAGTCAGATTACGGGAACCAAATGCAATAGGTGCTTCTTGTCCAGATGAGTCTTCATGGCTAAGGACAAGTCCTATTCCATAGGGAGATGCATCGCAGGCAAGCATGAGCGGCTTGTGCAAGTCGTAGTGTACCAAAACATTCGATGCCTGTACGAGCTCTTTGGCGCGCTTAAAAGCGTTGGTTTCTTCTTGGCGCCATCTCCAGGGTTGATTCTTTTCGAGGAGACGATGAAGTGGTTCAAGAATATGCGCAGCACCATGCAGGAACCTGTTGTAAAAATTCAACAGTCCGAGGAAAGACTGTAGTTGCTGTTTGTTCTCAGGCTGCGGTGCATTCTTGAGAGCCTCAACCTTCTCTTCCGTTGGGTGAATACCAGTTGCGTCTATGCGATATCCAAGGAATGTCACTTCCGACGTCCCAAAAGTGCATTTATCTTGGTTGAGATGTATGTTGTCGTCCTTGATGCGTTTCAGCACGGATCGCAGGCGTGTTGTGCTCTTTAGCATCTCGGCCTCTAACAATGATATCGTTGAGGTAGACGTGAACTCCTGGTTCTTCCATGTAGCGCTGGAATATGGCTACGGCACTTGACACTCCGAACGGTAGGCGAGTGACTCTGAACAGTCCTCGGTGAGTGTTCACTGTGAGAAGGTCAGCTGTTTCGTCGTGTACAGCGAGCTGCTGGTATGCTTGGTTTAGGTCAAGCTGTGAGGAGACTGTGCTGCCGGCAAGGTTTGAGAAAAGCTGGTCTGCTGTTGGAAGCGGATAGGTCTCAGACTTGATCGCTTGATTCATAGTGCTCTTGTAGTCTCCACACATTCTGATCTTGCCATTCTTCTTGACGACTCCGTGCACGGGAGTAGCCCAGCGTGATGAATGCACCGGCTGGTAGACACCCATGGAGGAAGAAAAAGTTAGGAGACGGCGCCGCCGGAGAAACGTGAAGCCTATACATAAAAAGTAAAATCGAAGTCGGCCCAGGCGTCACTGCACCACGTGACCCTACCGCACCGCCTCTGTATGGGCCGCCGCGCTCTTCAATTTCGTCTGCTCGAAACTGCTCTGCGGCCCGTTGTCGCGAAGCCTGCTATATGTTTTTTTTTTTCCCACGGCTTTTGTCTTCCGCACGTACGCGGCACTCCTGCCCGCACACGGGCATGAGATCGCCGAGCAGACAAATGCAGGAAGGACGGGGAACAGCTACCGCCAACGAAACACGAGAGATGCTCCGGAGTCGGAGACCGCCGCCGCCGCCGGCCCACCCGACCTTGGAGGGCCGACTGCGGCGGCTTGAGAAAGGGAAACGGTGGAGGGAGCGGCTTCAACGGACCTGGGCTTGCGAAGGCTAGCTGCGTGACGTCATGCCGTCTCCTAACTTTTTTTTTCCTCCATGTAGACACCTTCCTGAACGAGGGCGTCAATGGCATTGTCTGCTCGCGATTGGAGAGCCACGGGGATTTGTCGCGCTTTTCGGAACACTGGAGTAGCTCCCGCGTTGACCTCTATGCGCACAGGAGGCCCCTTGCTCTTTCCCAGTCCTTCAGCGAAAACCTCGGGGAATTCAGAGATTGCTGTTGGCCTGGTAAGTGGAGCTTCGCTTCCGGGAACGTAGTTTATTCCGCAGAGTGAGATCCCCAAAGCAGGAAACCAGTCTCTTCCCAGCAGGCTAGTGCCAGATCCACGCACAACAAAGAGGCGAAGGCGGGTGCGCTTTGCTTTGTGCGAGACTGTCACTTCCAGGAATCCCAGAATCGCTAGGTGCTCTTTTGTGTAAGAACGAAGTTGCAGAGAACTGGGGTGAATCTCTTGCCTTGGTAGACCAAGCTTATCCATGGTACTTTCACTGATGATACTGCAGGCAGCTCCGGAATCGACTTCCATGAACAGTGGCATATTGTTGATGCGCACGTCCACACAGAAGGCAGGCGAAGTTCGGTTCACCATGGCGGACTTGGGCGTTCCATACGTAGGCTCGTCGGAGTACGAATCAGCAGCAGTGACAGGGTTGACGTCCTCAACTGGGTCACAGGACTCCGAAACGTGGTGGTTTCGTCCATGATGTTGCGACTTTTTCTTGTGTCCCTTGCGATGACCGGATTTTGAAGCTTGCTTTTCTTTTGCTGCTTTCTTCCGACACGCTTTCTCGAGATGCCCCTCTCTGCCGCAGAAGTGGCAGACAGCTGAACGGTACGAGCAAGTTTGCGCGTCATGCTCACCAGTACAATGCCAACATGGTTGCTTAGGAGAAGAGGGTCCTTTTGCACCGTGGCGCTTAACGCTGTTTTGTAGTTGGTTGGCATCAACCACAGAGTTAGCCTTTGAGCGTCGCAGTTCTTCAGTCTTGGCGGCTGCTTCCTCCGCTGCACGAGCCAGTAAGATGGCCTTGGTCAGCTTAAGGTCTGGTTCGGCGAGGAGACGCCTCTGAATTGTCTCGTCGAGAAGGCCACAAACCAGGCGATCACACAGAAGACGCTCCAACCAGTCCTCAAAGTCACAGTAGCGAGCCAACTGTCGAAGCGCTGCCAAGAAATCTTGCACGGATTCACCAGGGAGCTGGTCGCGCTTGTTGAACCTGAAGCGTTCCATCGTGACATTCGACTTTCCGATGAAATGTCCGTTTAGCTTCGCGATGATGTCCTTGAACGGCGTCTCTGACGGCGCCTTAGGTGCGCAAAGCGAGCACAGCAGAGCATACGCGTCGACACCGCATACACTGCACAGCAAAGCGCACTTCTTGTCGTCCGACGTAATGTCGTGCGCTTGGAAGAAGAATTCCAGGCGTTCCAGGTAGACAGGCCAGGAAGAAAGCTCGGCCGGAGAGAATTCGCCGATGGTGGCTGGAGGCAGCATAGTTGCCATTGTCGACGGCTGGTACTTGAAGAGTGGGGCTCTTCGGCGCTGGCGTGGATCCAGGGAGTTTTGCTAATGCAGTCAGAGCGGGCTGAAGCTGCGTGCTTGGGACCGCGGCGATCCCATCCTCGTCGCCAGTGAGGTGTTCGCGAGTTGGGGTCCGAGGCAAAACTGTTTATTAGAGCCAAGCGTACAGTATACGTTGAGAGCGAGTGGGTCTCGAGAGAAGAGAGAGAAGCGAGAACATAAAGAGGGCAAAGACCCGAGCGTGCCAGCGGCGGGCTGTAACACGAGACGTGGCGTCGATGCGCCCGTGGAGTTCACGCAAACGGAGTGGCAGTATGCAGGTTCGGGGCTGCAGTCTGCGAGTACATAACAGAGCCATTTGGCTAAGAACAAGCTATCGGTTCTCAGCCATTTGGCTAAGAACAAGCTATCGCTTCTCAGCCATTTGGCTAAGAACAAGCTATCGCTTCTCAGCCACTTGGCTAAGATCAAAGTATAGCTTCTCAGCCTTTTGGCTAAGAACAAACTGTCGCTTCTCAGCCATTTGGCTAAGAACGCGCTATCACTTGTCAGCCATTTGGCTAAGAACAAGCTATTGCTTCTCAGCCATTTGGCTAAAAACAAGCTATCGCGTATCAGCCTTTTGGCTAAGAACAAGCCATCGCTTCTCAGCCATTTGGCTAAGATCAAGGTACCACTTCTCAGCCATTTGGCCAAGAACAGGCGGTCGCTTCTCGGCCATTTGGCCAAGAACAGGCTGTCGGTTCTCATCCATTCGGTCAAGAACAAGCTGTCTCTTCTCAGCCATTTGGCCAAGAACAGGCCGTCGCTTCTCAGCTCGGCCATGTGGCCAAGAACAGGCTGTCGCTTCTCGGCCATTTGGCCAAGAACAGGCTGTTGCTTCTCAGCTCGGCCATGTGGCCAAGAACACAGGCTGTCGCTTCTCGGCCATTTGGCCAAGAACAGGCTGTCGCTGCTGGGCCATTTCGCCATTAACAGGCTGTCGCTTCTCGGCCATGTCGCCAAGAACAGGCTGTCTCTTCTCTGCTCGGCCATGTGGCCAAGAACAGGCTGTCGCTTCTCAGCTCGGCCATGTGGCCAAGAACAGGCTGTCGCTTCTCGGCCATTTGGTTAAGAACAGGCTGTCGCTACTCGGCCATTTGGCCAAGAACAGGCTGTCGCTTCTCAGCTCGGCCATGTGGCCAATAACAGGCTGTAGATTCTCGGCCATTTGACCAAGAACAGGCTGTCGCTTCTCAGCTCGGCCATGTGGCCAAGAACAGGCTGTTGCTTCTCGGCCATTCGGCCAAGTACAGGCTGTCGCTTCTCGGCCATTTGGCCAAGAACAGGCTGTCGCTTCTCGGCCATGTGGCCAAGAACTGCAGGCTGTCCGTTCTCAGCTCGGCTATGTGGCCAAGAACAGGCTGTCGCTTCTCAGCTGGGCCATGTGGCCAAGAACAGGCTGTCGCTTCTCGGCCATTTGGCCAAGAACAGGCTGTCGGTTCTCAGCTCGGCCATGTGGCCAAGAACAGGCTGTCCCTTCTCAGCTCGGCCGTGTGGCCAAGAACAGGCTGTCGCTTCTCGGCCATTTGGCCAAGTACAGGCTGTCGCTTCTCGGCCATTTGGCCAAGAACAGGCTGTCGCTTCTCGGCCATGTGGCCAAGAACTGCAGGCTGTCCCTTCTCAGCTCGGCTATGTGGCCAAGAACAGGCTGTCGCTTCTCAGCTCGGCCATGTGGCCAAGAACAGGCTGTCGCTTCTCGGCCATTTGGCCAAGTACAGGCTGTCGCTTCTCGGCCATTTGGCCAAGAACAGGCTGTCGCTTCTCGGCCATTTGGCCAAGTACAGGCTGTCGCTTCTCGGCCATTTGGCCAAGAACAGGCTGTCGCTTCTCGGCCATATGGCCAAGAACTGCAGGCTGTCCCTTCTCAGCTCGGCTATGTGGCCAAGAACAGGCTGTCGCTTCTCAGCTCGGCCATGTGGCCAAGAACAGGCTGTCGCTTCTCGGCCATTTGGCCAAGAACAGGCTGTGTCGCTTCTCAGCTCGGCCATGTGGCCAAGAACAGGCTGTGTCGCTTCTCAGCTCGGCCATGTGGCCAAGAACAGGCTGTCGCTTCTCAGCTCGGCCATGTGGCCAAGAACAGGCTGTCGCTTCTCGGCCATTTGGCCAAGAACAAGCTGTGTCGCTTCTCGGCCATTTGGCCAAGAACAGGCTGTCGCATCTCGGCCATGTGGCCAAGAACAGGGTGTCGCTTCTCAGCCATTTGGCCAAGAACAGGCTGTTGCTTCTCAGCTCGGCCATGTGGCCAAGAACACAGGCTGTCGCTTCTCGGCCATTTGGCCAAGAACAGGCTGTCGCTGCTGGGCCATTTCGCCATTAACAGGCTGTCGCTTCTCGGCCATGTCGCCAAGAACAGGCTGTCTCTTCTCTGCTCGGCCATGTGGCCAAGAACAGGCTGTCGCTTCTCAGCTCGGCCATGTGGCCAAGAACAGGCTGTCGCTTCTCGGCCATTTGGTTAAGAACAGGCTGTCGCTACTCGGCCATTTGGCCAAGAACAGGCTGTCGCTTCTCAGCTCGGCCATGTGGCCAATAACAGGCTGTAGATTCTCGGCCATTTGACCAAGAACAGGCTGTCGCTTCTCAGCTCGGCCATGTGGCCAAGAACAGGCTGTTGCTTCTCGGCCATTCGGCCAAGAACAGGCTGTTGCTTCTCAGCTCGGCCATGTGGCCAAGAACAGGCTGTCGCTTCTCGGCCATTTGGCCAAGAACAGGCTGTCGCTTCTCAGCTCGGCCATGTGGCCAAGAACAGGCTGTCGCTTCTCGGCCATTTGGCCAAGAACAGGCTGTTGCTTCTCAGCTCGGCCATGTGGCCAAGAACACAGGCTGTCGCTTCTCGGCCATTTGGCCAAGAACAGGCTGTCGCTGCTGGGCCATTTCGCCATTAACAGGCTGTCACTTCTCGGCCATGTCGCCAAGAACAGGCTGTCTCTTCTCTGCTCGGCCATGTGGCCAAGAACAGGCTGTCACTTCTCGGCCATTTGGCCAACAGGCTGTCGCATCTCGGCCATGTGGCCAAGAACAGGCTGTCGCTTCTCGGCCATTCGGCCAAGAACAGGCTGTCGCTTCTCGGCCATTTGGCCAAGAACAGGCTGTCGCTTCTCGGCCATTTGGCCAACAGGCTGTCGCATCTCGGCCATTTGGCCAAGAACAGGCTGTTGCTTCTCGGCCATTCGGCCAAGAACAGCCTGTCACTTCTCGGCCATGTGGCCAAGAACAGGCTGTCGCTTCTCGGCCATTTGGCCAAGAACAGGCTGTCGCTTCTCGGCCATTTGGCCAAGAACAGGCTGTCGCATCTCGGCCATGTGGCCAAGAACAGGCTGTCGGTGCTCAGCCATTTGGCCAAGAACAGGCTGTCGCTTCTCAGCTCGGCCATGTGGCCAAGAACAGGCTGTCGCTTCTCGGCCATTTGGCCAACAGGCTGTCGCATCTCGGCCATGTGGCCAAGAACAGGCTGTCGCTTCTCGGCCATTTGGCCAAGAACAGGCTGTCGCTTCTCGGCCATTTGGCCAAGAACAGGCTGTTGCTTCTCGGCCATTCGGCCAAGTACAGGCTGTCGCTTCTCAACCATTTGGCCAAGAACAGGCTGTCGCTACTCGGCCATTTGGCCAAGAACAGGCTGTCGCTTCTCAGCTCGGCCATGTGGCCAAGAACAGGCTGTCGCTTCTCGGCCATTTGGCCAAGAACAGGCTGTCGCTTCTCAGCTCGGCCGTGTGGCCAAGAACACAGGCTGTCGCTTCTCGGCCATTTGGCCAAGAACAGGCTGTCGCTTCTGGGCCATTTGGCCATTAACAGGCTGTCGCTTCTCGGCCATATCGCCAAGAACAGGCTGTCGCTTCTCAGCTCGGCCATGTGGCCAAGAACAGGTTGTCGCTACTCGGCTATTTGGCCAAGAACAGGCTGTCGCTTCTCAGCTCGGCCATGTGGCCAAGAACAGGCTGTCGGTTCTCGGCCATTTGGCCAAGAACAGGCTGTCGCTTCTGGGCCATTTGGCCATTAACAGGCTGTCGCTTCTCGGCCATATCGCCAAGAACAGGCTGTCGCTTCTCAGCTCGGCCATGTGGCCAAGAACAGGTTGTCGCTACTCGGCTATTTGGCCAAGAACAGGCTGCCGCTTCTCAGCTCGGCCATGTGGCCAAGAACAGGCTGTCGGTTCTCGGCCATTTGGCCAAGAACAGGCTGTCGCTTCTGGGCCATTTGGCCATTAACAGGCTGTCGCTTCTCGGCCATATCGCCAAGAACAGGCTGTCGCTTCTCAGCTCGGCCATGTGGCCAAGAACAGGCTGTCGCTTCTCAGCTCGGCCATCTGGCCAAGAACAGGCTGTCGCTTCTCAGCTCGGCCATGTGGCCAAGAACAGGCTGTCGCTACTCGGCTATTTGACCAAGAACAGGCTGTCGCTTCTCAGCTCGGCCATGTGGCCAAGAACAGGCTGTCGCTTCTCGGCCATTTGGCCAAAAACAGGCTGTCGCTTCTGGGCCATTTGGCCATTAACAGGCTGTCGCTTCTCGGCCATATCGCCAAGAACAGGCTGTCGCTTCTCAGCTCGGCCATGTGGCCAAGAACAGGCTGTCGCTTCTCAGCTCGGCCATGTGGCCAAGAACAGGCTGTTGCTTCTCAGCTCGGCCATGTGGCCAAGAACAGGCTGTCGCTACTCGGCCATGTGGCCAAGAACAGGCTGTCGCTTCTCAGCTGGGCCATGTGGCCAAGAACAGGCTGTCGCTTCTCGGCCATTTGGCCAAGAACAGGCTGTCGGTTCTCAGCTCGGCCATGTGGCCAAGAACAGGCTGTCCCTTCTCAGCTCGGCCGTGTGGCCAAGAACAGGCTGTCGCTTCTCGGCCATTTGGCCAAGTACAGGCTGTCGCTTCTCGGCCATTTGGCCAAGAACAGGCTGTCGCTTCTCGGCCATGTGGCCAAGAACTGCAGGCTGTCCCTTCTCAGCTCGGCTATGTGGCCAAGAACAGGCTGTCGCTTCTCAGCTCGGCCATGTGGCCAAGAACAGGCTGTCGCTTCTCGGCCATTTGGCCAAGTACAGGCTGTCGCTTCTCGGCCATTTGGCCAAGAACAGGCTGTCGCTTCTCGGCCATTTGGCCAAGTACAGGCTGTCGCTTCTCGGCCATTTGGCCAAGAACAGGCTGTCGCTTCTCGGCCATATGGCCAAGAACTGCAGGCTGTCCCTTCTCAGCTCGGCTATGTGGCCAAGAACAGGCTGTCGCTTCTCAGCTCGGCCATGTGGCCAAGAACAGGCTGTCGCTTCTCGGCCATTTGGCCAAGAACAGGCTGTGTCGCTTCTCAGCTCGGCCATGTGGCCAAGAACAGGCTGTGTCGCTTCTCAGCTCGGCCATGTGGCCAAGAACAGGCTGTCGCTTCTCAGCTCGGCCATGTGGCCAAGAACAGGCTGTCGCTTCTCGGCCATTTGGCCAAGAACAAGCTGTGTCGCTTCTCGGCCATTTGGCCAAGAACAGGCTGTCGCATCTCGGCCATGTGGCCAAGAACAGGGTGTCGCTTCTCAGCCATTTGGCCAAGAACAGGCTGTTGCTTCTCAGCTCGGCCATGTGGCCAAGAACACAGGCTGTCGCTTCTCGGCCATTTGGCCAAGAACAGGCTGTCGCTGCTGGGCCATTTCGCCATTAACAGGCTGTCGCTTCTCGGCCATGTCGCCAAGAACAGGCTGTCTCTTCTCTGCTCGGCCATGTGGCCAAGAACAGGCTGTCGCTTCTCAGCTCGGCCATGTGGCCAAGAACAGGCTGTCGCTTCTCGGCCATTTGGTTAAGAACAGGCTGTCGCTACTCGGCCATTTGGCCAAGAACAGGCTGTCGCTTCTCAGCTCGGCCATGTGGCCAATAACAGGCTGTAGATTCTCGGCCATTTGACCAAGAACAGGCTGTCGCTTCTCAGCTCGGCCATGTGGCCAAGAACAGGCTGTTGCTTCTCGGCCATTCGGCCAAGAACAGGCTGTTGCTTCTCAGCTCGGCCATGTGGCCAAGAACAGGCTGTCGCTTCTCGGCCATTTGGCCAAGAACAGGCTGTCGCTTCTCAGCTCGGCCATGTGGCCAAGAACAGGCTGTCGCTTCTCGGCCATTTGGCCAAGAACAGGCTGTTGCTTCTCAGCTCGGCCATGTGGCCAAGAACACAGGCTGTCGCTTCTCGGCCATTTGGCCAAGAACAGGCTGTCGCTGCTGGGCCATTTCGCCATTAACAGGCTGTCACTTCTCGGCCATGTCGCCAAGAACAGGCTGTCTCTTCTCTGCTCGGCCATGTGGCCAAGAACAGGCTGTCGCTTCTCGGCCATTTGGCCAACAGGCTGTCGCATCTCGGCCATGTGGCCAAGAACAGGCTGTCGCTTCTCGGCCATTCGGCCAAGAACAGGCTGTCGCTTCTCGGCCATTTGGCCAAGAACAGGCTGTCGCTTCTCGGCCAATTTTCCAAGAACAGGCTGTCGCTTCTCAGCTCGGCCGTGTGGCCAAGAACACAGGCTGTCGCTTCTCGGCCATTTGGCCAAGAACAGGCTGTCGCTTCTGGGCCATTTGGCCATTAACAGGCTGTCGCTTCTCGGCCATATCGCCAAGAACAGGCTGTCGCTTCTCAGCTCGGCCATGTGGCCAAGAACAGGTTGTCGCTACTCGGCTATTTGGCCAAGAACAGGCTGTCGCTTCTCAGCTCGGCCATGTGGCCAAGAACAGGCTGTCGGTTCTCGGCCATTTGGCCAAGAACAGGCTGTCGCTTCTGGGCCATTTGGCCATTAACAGGCTGTCGCTACTCGGCTATTTGGCCAAGAACAGGCTGTCGCTTCTCAGCTCGGCCATGTGGCCAAGAACAGGCTGTCGGTTCTCGGCCATTTGGCCAAGAACAGGCTGTCGCTTCTGGGCCATTTGGCCATTAACAGGCTGTCGCTTCTCGGCCATATCGCCAAGAACAGGCTGTCGCTTCTCAGCTCGGCCATGTGGCCAAGAACAGGCTGTCGGTTCTCGGCCATTTGGCCAAGAACAGGCTGTTGCTTCTCAGCTCGGCCATGTGGCCAAGAACAGGCTGTCGCTTCTCGGCCATTTGGCCAAGAACAGGCTGTCACTTCTGGGCCATTTGGCCAAGAACAGGCTGTGGCTTCTCGGCCATTTGGCTAATAACAAGCTGTTGTGTCTTGGCCCTTTAGCTAAGATCAAAGTATCGCTTCTTAGCCATTTAGCAAAGAAAGAACAAAGTAAGAACAAAGTATCGCTTCGCAGCCTTTTGGCTAAAGTCAATGTATTGCTTCTCAGCCTTTTGGCTAAGAACAAGCTATTGCGTCTCTCCCCTTTGTCTAAAATCAAAGTATCGCCTTTTGGCTTAGATCAAAGTATTGCTTCATTGCTTTTCGGCCGAGAGCAAAATATCGCTTCTCAGCCTTTCAGCTATCTTCAAGGTACATATACTTTGAATCTCACTGACCTATATTGTTTTTGATGAAAGCAACCACTACTGGCATTAGCTAGAGTAATCTTTGTTTCACGTTATTTAATAATTTGAAAAGTTTGCTGCGCTTTTAAAGAGCACATGCACCGAGAACTCATGGCTCTCGTTTACGATGAAGGAAAGCACTCAGAAGGTAAAACCAAAGAAGTCACAAAGAAATAATCTGCCAGCCGAGTAGTGTTTTCTTTTGCACAGTCGAAATGTTTCCCCTACTTTTCGGACAGGGTTCATTCCCAACTGGTGGGCCAAAATAATTCCGCGTGTCACTCACTATGGTTACCTTATGTCAAGTAAAAAATACCTCCAATACCTCCATTTATGTGCCCTCAAATGAAGTGAACTTTTTTTATCAAGGGCCCAATGTAGTTGAAACAAGTAGTAGTGCAAGTCATAATAGATACGGTCTTTGAGCAGAATTAATTTGTATTGTTTCTATCCTACAGGTTCGTGTTTCATAAAAAGTGGAAATGTGAATTGCCACAAAACGGCCGGGAGAAACTGCACCAATTATGCAGCCTTTCCGGACATCAGAATCAAAAGGGTCACAAAGGACACTCAACAAAGAAGTGATGCCATCCTGGAAAGGGCCATTCCACACCCCTTGACTGTGTTGATGGACTGCACTTCTTGCAGAGTACCCCAGACACCCGTGCTGTGTTTTTTTACTGCTTTGGGAGTTGCATGAGCACCACAGTGGCATTGAACCTCCATTGGAAAGAACTGGGAGCTCAAGAGGATGGAGAGGGCTCACTCGCAAAGGGAGCCCTCAACGTGTCCCCATACACCGTGCACCACTGGTTCCGGATGTGGAAGAATGCTTGCTATGGTGAAGACCTGCCTGACCCACTGTCCAAGTTGTTCGAGAAAGCAGCCAGCTCTAACGGTGAACTGGTTTTTTCTACCATCTCTTTGTTGAAATACATGTGGTGCCATGAAGCCACACGTTAATGGAGTAAGACAGATGCTCTCCCATGTGGTCAACTTGTCTAGCGGTGATCAGGAAGAAATTTTGAGTGGCAGCTTGTTCTTATTTTGGTGCAGCAGCAGCATCCACAAAAACACATCTTTAAAATACTTCTCTGTACAGGAGGCCTGGTACAACAGTATGAACAACGTATGTTCATGCCCCCTCTGCATGTGTTTGGATCCCATGAAGATACGTCAAGAGTGAGCACACTGTGGACTGATAAACGGATGTGATTAGGAGGATTAAAAACAGCACTAACGACGGGAAATCTGACAGCACAAAGCATAGTTACCTGAGCCTCTCAAATGTACTTTTATCTCGGCACACATCAGAAAGGATGTGGCTGCACCTACAAATTAAAAGCAGGCAGAAAAAGTGGCGAGCAGTTCTTTACTGCTGTTGCCTGTGCGATCTTCATTTGCTGCGTAACAGATCACCACAGCACAAACCAATCAGGTGCTCATCGTTGGTTCGCAGTTTAACCTTTTTGGCCTAACAAAAGTAGCATTCTTTAGTGCAGAGGTGGTACAAACAATAGTTCAATGTATTTTCAACCGTATGAAAATTTGCTGAGCCAAGGTATGTGAACATGCTGTTGAAATGGTTAACTCTTTGCTGGTTCATTTTAATTGCACTATCATTTCATGTTGACAGGAACGTTGCTGGGTTGAGGTGTTTTATGCTCTATAGCTACGCCTGGGTTATGAGGCATGCTGTAATAGGGGGCTCCGGGTTAATTTCGACCACCCGGGCATCCTTAGCCTGCGTCGAAGTATTAACAGGGGAGTTTTTGCTTCTCGCCTTCATCTGGAGAGCTTTCAGGAATTTGTACAGCTAGCATGGAATTTCGAAAGTGCACCTACCCACACATTGTGAGCAGGCAGTTTCAAGAAAGGTTTAAAAAAAGTGGTTCCTAGGCTTCCACTGCGGCTCGTCCTACCTTCACCAGCAAAAAGAATCACAAGGGTCGTGTTTCTTTGATTGGCCTGAATGAATGGTGCTCTTTACAGTGCCTCGCAGCTTCATGTTTGCAAGTGAAGCAGCCAACAGTAACATGAAGCCCTCGAAGCAAAAAATGTTTGGCCAGATCACAACTTTTGTTTTCCCACAGTTTTGGATGTGAATATCTGCAAAGTCCTTACGACCAGCATTTGTCAATGAAGTGAACAACAAAAAAAGATATACCAAAATAATACCGTAACAAAGGTAGCCTCAAAAACCTTATATCCACAGAATAATAATAAAAAATAGTGTTCTGAAGTTTTGCAAAACACAATGGCACTTTACCATCAAGTGAGCTACGCCAGGAATAAAAAAACATCATGGCCATTATTTTTTGAAGGAAAATAACGGGTCAACGTATATAGTCATTCCTGACAAAAAGTTGGTATTTAAAATAAAATAAGAAATTAGTCATGCTTTCTGGCAACAGCAAAGTAGTTTTTAATGCTTGGGGGTATGTTTGAGTATGTGTCAGGGGAGGAAGGTTTGCACTGAACCGTCGAGCACAGCTATGCAAGTTCGGCTGTATTGGAAAATAGCTTGATTCACTGTTTGATGTATGCGTAGCTCAATAGGACACCCACTGTATTGCAAGTTCTATGAGCGGCTGGGTCCTGCACTGCGGGCCCCTTTTGTTCCTTGTTTCTCTCTTGTGTCTGAGAACCAACATCTCCATCGTCTTGGTCTACAAAGTGTGGCTTATCTCAAATGATGTTCGGATGCCAACCCAGTTGTTGCGGATGTGGGGGAAATCACAATGCATGCGGCCATGAACTTGGTGCTTAAAGGTATCTGAATGGGCATTTACGCGTATTGGTGCACTGAGCAGCACAGAGAGGCTTCAGGGTACTTTCCTGGCACTAACTGCAACTGGCAAGGAAACATAAACAACATTCTTTTCCAACAGATACAACATGGCGACAATCGATGAATCGGAACAGTCGCATTTTCTTTGCAATGAACTCCACTGGCTCCCAATTGCCTTGAAAGCCAGGTATGGGCTACAATAGTTTACTTCTAAATTGACCCGATCAATTGTGTTTAGTGTCAAAGCAGATTGTAGTTAACTGCCAAACAGTGAATTGCACCTGAAATTGTTTTCGAAATGCGTGGCACTGGTTTGAATTTTCATGGTTTTGATTTTGGTTATGTCGAAAAATCCCATAACTCGAATGTATTTCTTGTTTTTGCCACATTGAATGAAGGCAGTTTCACTGTATGTGGGTTTGACTATCTGATGACTGGCAGGGCGAACACTTGCCACGGGCAGCATCCATGTCACACACCACCACATCTGCTGAAGTAGAGAGCGGACAGTGTTTTCATTTCGTGAATTGCATTCTGCAGGTGCCGCAGGCATTCATGGCTGACAACTCGGCAGCAGAAAAAGCAGCGTTGTGCGCTGCCTGCCCTCAAGACATCCAGGTCGTCTGCCTCTTCCACGTGGCTTCCAGCAACCCGCAGTAATGTCAGCCGAGACGAGAGGCGGGAGCTGATGACAGCATTCCAAAAGGTGGGTTCAGGTATTTTGCTTATGTATCAGGGTAGCGGCACAAGAGTGCATTTTTTGTGACAGTACAGCTGTTTTCATGATGAAATTTGAGGTGGTGTAAAACATGTTTGTGGAGGTGCAATTTCTTGCAAATTGTAAGAGTATTTAGGGGTGCATTCTAGAAGCTAGTAGTAGTGATGGGTCTGAAAGGGTGACTTTGCACAAAAATGCCGCTTGCTTCTGTGAACTGTGGGGCACTGGTGCCTCTATCCAGAGCACAGATTCACTGCTTCATATAAGCAGGCCGACTAGTTCTTGAGCCGTGCTGCATTTTCCCCATGTATTTAAAATGATCTGCTCTGTGCAAGGAGCTGCCAACATATTCTTTCCTACCTTTATTCATTCGGACATTTTTTTTTGCACCGTAAAAGTGCACAAAGTTTGCCTTTGTTCCTTCACTTCACTTCACTTTATTTCCTTAAAGACCCTACAGGGGGCCTCAGGTTGTCTGAACTAAGTCGTAACCTTCCACTGGATTGCATAACTGAAACTAAAATATATTTGCAAACTGTTTTCCGCTTCAAACTTGTCACCATCAACTGTGTTTGTGAGCCAAGCTTGGTCTCTATTGTTTTATGAATAGCATATCAGTTGTAAGTGCCATATGCTTGCACTAATTGGCAGTGGTAGGCCTGGAGCATGATCAGGATTTCCTGTCCTCATTGAAGAACGATCTGAAGTAAACAACGTAACGTGAATCTTATTTAGCCGACCCTTTGCCTCGAAATTTATTTCTACATAACTATTTTTACCAGGTGTCAGGCTAGGCGACAATCACTTTCAAATGTATTAGGTCTGTCAAGAGGGGGCATATACACAACTTAACAAAAAATGAAGGATTGTGGATCAATAGGAACACTTAAAGGAGCCATGAAGACAAAATACAAGTTGGGTTTATGAGAAAGACTGCTTAGTCCCGATAACAATGATACCAATATCATCGCAATCTTCGAACAAATAATGGAGATATTGAATAAAACGTGTGAAGCAGTCGCGACGCCCTAGCCAATTCCCCGCAACTTTTCTATGACGTCACGGAACCTTGTTTGTGCGATTGGGGGCTGCCTAACTGACCTGTTGTGACGACGCATGACTGGACGTCTGTAATGGGGCCTCTAGTTCCATTTGACCGCATCACTTGGATGCTAACGTGAAGTTAACGCACTGAAAATTGTTTTATTGTTGGCCCGTAAGATGTCATTCTTGCTCAAAGCACGTCACTGTGGCGCAAAATTTGAAAGTTTTTAAATACTTCTTGCTTTTTTTTCGTTAAAAAACATCTTTTGGGGCTCTAATAGAGCTGGGTGAGATACTGAATCCTAGTTCTTTCAAATTTCACGAAGTTGTATTTTCTCTTCATGGCTCCTTTAAGCCATTTTAGATTGCCTTTGGAGTCTTTGTCTTTAGATTGTCTTATGGAGTCATTGCCCCTGGGTTTCGAGCAGAATATTTCGAAATGAGTACTTAGTGGCATGGTTGGAAATCAAAACAAAGAATTTGAAGGTAATGTTAACCGACATGTAGAGAGACGCCCATTCAGGATACATAATGTGGTACACTAGAACAGGAAGAAGTAGATGATCGTTCAAGTATTTTGGGCAAATTGTTATTTCTGATCCAGTTGAATCATGAAAAGGAAATGAATGAATTTATTCAGAAGGTAGAGGTCGAACACCTTGTGTGGGGGAAGGGGAGGAAGAGGAGGGGGGGGGGGGGGGAAATAAACCAGCGGGCGGATGGGGTTCGATGACCACGTGCATCAGCTCCGCACGTGTACCACTTGATTTAGCTAATTTTCGCTAGACCGGTATGCCCACCGAATTTCCACAGGGTCATTAAAGTTTCTTTCACATCGCTCGAAGGCGTTATCCATTCTTGAAGGGACGTGGGGTGAGGAGGTAGACAGCTGCAGTGTTCCTCGGGGAGTCGGGCACAGTCCCAGAGAGGCTGGTGTATGGTGGGTCGGTTGGCACTGCACAGGGGGCAGGGGAGGGTAGGAGGGGGAACAGGCACGGAGCCTTGTGGTCTCTTTCTGCCAAAACGCCGGTACCAGGTGCATTGGCCGTGGACGTCGGGAGTGAGCGCTGCGCCGGAGCGGGCCTTCTGTAGAAGAACCGGGAGGCCTTGTGGGATGTACTCGGGCACTGGTAGGGCCTGCTTTGGGGTCGTTTCCTTGAGGGCGACGGTGTCGCCACATTTTTCGGATGTGGCGCTCAACAACTGGGTTGTTGAGGGCAGGTTTGGGAAGCAGGGTGGGCGTTGCATGAGGGTTCTTCTGGGAGGTACGAAGTTACCCAGCTGCCATGCGATGGGCCGTCTCATTCCCTGGGTTGGACTGGTGGCCAGGGGTCCATTCTATGAGAATTGTGGTGTCACGCATATCGGCACTACAAATGTAGTCATGAGGATCTGGAGAGTGCATTGTGCTGATCGCCTCTGCATTGTCAGCATTATGACGACTCTAGAGGGATTCTGATTTCTCTTGATGGACGGGAGATTCCTCAGCAGGGCGGGGGCCAGTAGAATGGCTTTAAGTTCTGATGCGAGGGGATTGATTCCTGATTTCGTAGCAAACATCATGTACTCTGTCAAGCTCGGGTCGTTGACATGGTGTATGCCGCACGTAAATCGGTCAGGCGCTAATGCGGCGTCAGTGTAGATGGCATATGTGTCTGGTTCTAATGGGTGTTGGAAGCGAGATAGAGGGTTTCTTTGATGCTGGTACCTTTTGCGCTCCTTTTTGGACCTTGGTTTGTGATTTACCGGTTGTGTCCATTGCCAAGGCGGGTTTGAGTGAAAGGAGGGTTTTCTGATGACCCCGGCGGGAAAGTTCGTGTCTCATCATAGGCAGTGAGATGGCAGCCCGGAACGGTGAGTTCGCGACGGCCGGAACAGTTGTTGCGCGTTGTTTCTAGTGTTACTTCAATCGGTGGCACCGAGGCCAAGGTAGCAAAGGTAAGCAAGCCATTTAGCTTGTTGTGCTGAGACAGTCCAATGATAACTCGAAAAGAGTTTGTGATGTTAAGTTCAAACTTTATTTAGTTGGGTTTGCGCCAGGTTCAAGCAGGTCCTGCCACATGTTAGCCATGGAGTTGGAATGGGTCTACTGATGTTCCGGATGTGGGCGATGCCTGTGCCACCGAATTTCATGCCAATTCTGTGGATAAGGCGGGCTGTAGCATCCCAGCCCTGTTGGACCTGCTTAAGGTAGACAGTTATTATGGGCTAGCTGCATTCAGGAAGCATACCACAAAGTTTTGCAGCAAGCTACCTTTGTCATTAAAAATACTGTATGCTTCCAGTGATCACATGTGGGGCAGAAACTTGAGCACTCACAAAGCACCATGAAAAAAAAAATTCACATTGGCTCAATCAAGCCATGGAAAGTCGAATGCCAGGGGCAACAATTACAGATATGAACCGTAAGTGAATGAACAAACAAAAACAAACAAATAAATCGGACAATGATTTGGGAACAAATTTGTGCAGAAGGTTCTTTAGTTGGAATCACAGTTACTCAATGTATACCCATAGTGAAACTCCCCATAGGGCTTGTATATCAAAAGCCATTCCTTGGTTCGCCCCCTGTGCTGGGGCACATGGGGAAAACTAATTTGAAGACTATTTTAAAGTGTAAAACATAACTGGAGTAATATGTAATTACTTCAGTTATTTTTTCGAGTTAAAAAACAATCTTTGTATTGTGATGTTTTGTAATTAAGCAAATGTTAAGCAAAGTTCAGTTTTTGTTTGCTAGGTGCCGTGTCGCAATAGGTAGAGGCACTGGACATATTTTAGAGAGAATGCAGATAGGCTTATGGTAGTGATGATGATGATGATGCAGTGTTCAGAGAAGATAACGAGCTGAACTGACAAGCCAAAGCCAGCACAGTAAAACAGGTGATTGGCATGACAACATCACTGCAATCTAAATATTTTGTTCCAGTCTTAATTGAAATTTAATTTGTGCTTTGTTTTCTTGTTCAACAAGATTCAGCCAGAGAAGATAAAGAAATTAATTGAATGTGTAAAACATATATATATATATATTATGGTGCCCTTCGCAGATCATGTATGCCTATTCAGCGGACGAGCTCAGAGCGGCCGCCGAAAGCCTTGAGTGGATGCCTCATGATGGGTATAAGCAACGCTGCCTGTATAATCATTGCCTAACGCGTGAGCGAAAATGGCCAAACAGCCACTCTCCTGTTGCTCTGTGCTACCCTTTCCTGCTCAGTAGCCTTCCTACGTGCTTTCATGTCCACTGGCCAGCACCGCGTCTCGAAAACTATGCAAAATAGTTGAAAGTTTGTTTAGCGTTTCCCAGTTTGCACTCTTACGCCTTCTTCTTTTTCACCATGCCTCTCTGCCTTGGTCTGTCTCTGATAAAGCTGCCTTTGCTTTGGAGAAAAATCACTTGTGCTACCGCAGGCTGATGCCGGCTTTGTGCACTTATCTACTTGGATCACGGGCCCCGAAATTTTCGGAGTGGGGCATCCCCCCCCCCTGTCCCCTCTGCATTTCGGTCTTGTTTTGTCCCCGCAGTTCGCACTCTGCATTGGTACGCACTTTTAAAATTGAGGACTGTACTGTAGAAGTGCCAGGACAGCGTGGTGGGACCCTCAGCTGCTTATCCTTTTGTTTTCTGTAATCTTCTGAAATTTACAAGCATGTAATATTTTTAGGAAGTAATGGTAGAAGTGAGTGCCTGAACAAAAAATATGCACGCAATTTTTTCTTCCTTGACCACCTAATCTGGCGGTGCTCCGCATTTTTGCTGTACCGGCCTATCCTCACCAATGCTATGCCTCCCGATGCCTCAGGAGATGATCCTCCATTTGAAGATCTGAATTTTATCAGAGCCCTTGGGCTGTTCAGCGTAGAGAGTGGTCTTTCAAGATTAGTGTAGAATTGGGCCTACTCCGGTCGTGAAAATCCCCTAATGGTGGATCTACACCTTAGCCTGACCTCCGTGGTCTGAAGGGAACCCCTGTGCTGTCTTCATGGACGCATCGTCTTTTTAACTGGGCTACTCCTCCCTTCCCCTCCTTCGCCTACCCCTATTTTGGCCACATGGCCTTCCCTCGCCTAATAAAGGACTACAACAACAACAATCCCTAAATCCTTCAGAGAAAAAAAAACGTCAGTAAAATAATGGCTGCACCATCCAAAAATATCGTTTTTCTGTTCATATTTGTCTTCCTGACAATTAATATGTTCTTGCACTATTTCAGTACCGCCTCCGTCAGTTATCTTTGGAAAAATGCAGCGAGTATGAAGCGAATGACACGTTGAATGAGATCTCCAGTGCGCTCCAGAACTATTGCCCCGTCGCGGCTAAGATGGGAGCGAAACGACTCTTGAACCAACAGGCAAGCTGACAGACACACGTCGTAGAAGTGGCTGCAGCATTCGTGACTCGCAAGCAGTGACGTAAGGCGAGATGCCCGCTTGCGCGCGCTACATAGCGAATGAGTGTCTGAACTAAGCGTCCCTACCCTTCCCATTGAAAAGTGCGCGATGCGTTAGGCAATGTTTATACAGGCGGCGTTGGTATAAGGCATGAGTGTTGTTGTTTCTGGAGCGGAAGGCGGAGTGGGTGCTCCTGTTTGGTTGGGGCTCACCACAAGGGACCACAATACAAACAAACTGCGCTGATGGATCCTTTAGGGTACCCAGGGATATACTTCTGCATTGGTACAAGGCATGCCGTGGCCCTGGTGGACCTGGTCACTGATGGCTGGGAATCGTACTGCAGGGACAATCTCATCGACCACGCCAACGTCCGTGTACGAGCTACACTACGGCAAGCTGCTCCAGAGGAGGCCAGCAGCAGGCGCACAGGACACACTCGCCCTTGGCAACAACGTGCATCAGGCGCCCAGCTCCAAGCCGGAGGGCAGCATGGTGTACGAAGTTGGCCAAGGCTTCGGAACTCGCACCTGCCGAGCTGGCCAGCAGGGACCTGCCTTTTGTGAGCACCAGGCACTTGTGCACGAACTTGCGGAAGAAACTTGTTCCCAAATGTGGTCGTCGTAACGGCAAAGGATCATCACCAGCTTGGCTTTCTGGCCCTAGGGGACGAGTGCCAAGGCGAAAGTTTCTTTCTGGATTTTCCTGTGGCCGTACCAACCCTAGCTGGAGCCAGCACGCCTGCTGAACAAGGGTTAACAGCAGTGCTGCAGCCCTTGCCACAGCTTCAGGGGCCAATGGAGGTGGACCCACAGGCTGACGACGGTCTTCACGAGGTGGGACCTACGTTTGGGCCGCTTAATGGCAAAACATGCGCCTTTTGAGGCAAAGCATGTCACGTATCCAGAAATGATCTAAAAAAGTTTAAAAGTGCTGCGGTGTTACCACAGTCAGAAGTCTGGACAAGTTTTGCCACAATTCTCATGCAAATATCTAAAGAATTAACTGAATGACCATATGTAGAATTAGGGATATTAGCTCTTTATGTATTTACCAGTATATGATTAAAAATGCCTGATCACTGGCATATTGGTATGAAGAAGATGGCTAATTCCAGAGTTGTATGGAAAGGTCAACAACTGATGTATAGAAGACCAAGGGTAAAATGGTCATACGAGCCTGCATTCTTGTCCCTAGTGGAGCTCACTTTATAGCACAAAAGACCTCGGTATGACTTACCGTATAGTGCGGAATATAGGTCGAGGCGGAATATAGGTCGACCCCCTTAGCTTGTAGCCGAAAAAGGCAAAAAAATAATTAGGTACCAATCATTGTTTTATTGAGACTATAACTTGTTTCGTCTCAGATTACTCATTTAAAACTGTCTGAAGTATCGTCGGACGACTGCCTCTGGCTCGCTGTCGCCCACACAGCAGGTCGTCCTCAGTGCAGTCCAGGGAATTGCTTATGCAGCACTTATTAAACACTCGCAAGACCATGTCATCGTGAAGCGAGCGCAGAGCATGGGACACTCGTGTGCAGACCGTAGCGACAGCCAGTCTGTGCAGGCGGTCAGCAAACATCTTGGGGTATCCATTTGTAGAGACATCGCACGACACTAGTGGACAAAATTTGCCCTTTTGTACAGCAGCACAGGTGCACAGAGCAGCGCCCATGAAGTGAGGTCTTCTGAGTGTTGCATACCGAGAGCTGCCCCTTCAGCTAACGCCGCTAGCAACACTTCTTTTGCTGATACCGAACTGGCACAAGGCGGACACGTCATTGGCCTTGGAAAACCCCCAACTTTTCTTTTAAATGCTGCTGTGAACTGGCACCAAGTGCCTAAACTCATTTTGAGCAAGAAGAAAATTGCACGCACGCATTCGCCGAGAGCGAGAGAAGCAACAAAACTAAGACGGTGTCGCGTCCGATTGATGGTGGTGGCGATGGTGCCTTTGGGGTTTGGATGGGCTAGATGGGCTGCCCGGTCGCCAGATGACAACTGCCAAATGACTGCAATATAGGTCGAGGGGTGACTTTTCAGCAAATTTTTCTGTAAAAAATCTCAACCTATATTCTGCATTATACGGTAGCTCTCGCAATTTTTAATAGTAAAGAAAAGAATATGGGGTATGAATATAGTGCGTGCTCTACACAGTGCAAAGTGAACCTAAACGCATTCCCTTTTGGAAAAAAAATGTGGTTTTGATAGACATGTTTTCCAGAAGCAGCAATCAAGCTACTACTATTATTGCCTGTGTTTACTACTGGTCGTGTAGAAAATTACTTCACTGATGTGTGAATGACAGATGTAACATTGATGTTCGCTATTTGATGGGGGAGTTTATCAGTTCTGTAAGGAGTTTTAAAAAGGGCAGATAATCCACTTCACTACATTTGTGACAACAAAGCTTAAAATAGGCCATCCCATCTTCACCAGTGTAAGAACATGGCTGGGTAGCTTTTCAACCCATAAAAGAAATATTGGTGCGAAAAGTGTAAAGACAGTGGTGCTTCAAAAATGAAAAATACCTCTGGGTTAGTGCCAAATTTATTGGGGCATAGGTAAATACTGATATTTTTTGGGCAGGTGCAGTGGGGTGACATTTTCATGTCTTGAAGCCATTCACGGCACCCCTTGGTTAATTTTCTATGGCAGGGCAGAGTATTCCTTGGCTGTCATCTTCATTGTGCTAGAAGAAACAAAATTTTTTATGTCATTTTAATTTCACAAAGCAGAGTTAAATGTATATAGAGAAAGAAATACCGTAGCCGACCAATTTTTCGAACTTTGAGGGGAGCGAAAAATCGTCTGAATAAAAGAGCAGTCTGAAAAACCTGCGAAACGAACTTTATTTATCTTAAATAAGGCTGAAGAAGTCTAAAATGGTTCCTTGCATTACATTCCTCTTTCGCATGAGAGAGTCTGTTTGCGTCTCTGCAAGCATCACGTTTTCTTCGTAAACATTAAACAACGCCAAATTATTGGCACCGTCTTGCACTGATGGTTGCAAGAGGTCGGGAGTGTTTTTGTCTGAGTCACTTTGTGGTAGCGCGTTGATTTGGCACACGATCTCATTGTCTGTTAACTCCGTGCACCACACTATGTTGCTGTCCACTGCAGAAACAAGAACAATGTTAACCCCAAGGGGGGCGGGGGGGGGGGGGGGGGGGGGAAGGAGAGAGAGAGAGAGAGAGAGAGAGAGAGAGAGAGAGAGAGAGAGAGAGAGAGAGAGAGAGAGAGAGAGAGAGAGAGAGAGAGAGAGAGAGAGAGAGAGAGAGAGAGAGAGAGAGAGAGAGAGAGAGAGAGAGAGAGGTGAAGCCAATCCCCCTCCAATGCAAAGCTTGCCCGGTGGCCTAGGGTTCAAAGTGGCGTTGTCCTGGGGTTTCACCTGGCTGGCTGACGGAAAAGTTTGTCTGAAAATCAAACTTTCAGCCGTATCTTGTCCGGAATATTTGTTGTTCATATATGTTACTCCCATGGGACCACTTGTGGTTCCTCGGGGAAGTGCAGGTGCTTGCCACCGCGCTGAGCCGATTGGACAATCGACCATTTACGGTGGAAACTATTCTAAGTCATCGGTCTTCACCATCGACCTCGCAGAAGGCGACGAAAGCCCTTTTACGTTTCCTGAGTGAAACGAACTTGCTTGAAAGACTATAGTGCCCGAAACGGGACTAGAGTGTGCACTTTCCCACTCCTATCTCTTCCTCTTCTCCCCCCCTTTTTATTCCCTGAGCCCCATTCCCCCAGTGCAGGGTAGCAAACCGGGCTCTACACCTGGTTGACCTCCTGGCCTTTCCTTTCTTTTTTCTTCTCTCTCGGGGAAGTGCAGAATATCCCGCAAGTCAATTTTTGGAGTCTGAAAAAATGGGTGGCTACTGTAAGCAGAAAAGAGGGCTAATGGGAGGCAAATGTTGAGTGACATTTCCCTTGTAGGATACTGCAGAGCTGCTGAAGTGGATCCCGGAGGTGCGGTGGCGCTGGCCCTCCCTGGCTGCTGGCCACCCGCACTACGCCACTGCCCTTCCGCAGGTGCCGGAGAAGATGCCAAGATCAGGAAGGAGCCCTGAGTGGTTGTCTCATGCCTGCCCCTGAAGTGAGCCGGCGCCAGCCCCCGAGGGCACGGCCGTACCATCAAGGTGCAGCCCAGAGGCATTGCCAGGTGTCGCCCTGGGGTCAACTGGGGAGCAGCTACAATGCCTGCTCTCCGCCCTGCCAAGCGCTCGGCCAGCAAAGATGCCCAGCGGCCACACGCCCTGTACCTCAGCATCACAGACGGGCTGCCCCATGCCAAAGCTCACGCATCTGTGCACTGAGTGGGAAACAGAAGGTGCCTATGTGTGGTGCCTGTTGTGTGTGCCTGTTTATTTAGGCTGGCGTTTTCTCTGGGCAAGTGTGGATATCGCATGGGGCACTGCAAATCAAAAACAAATAGCAAGAAAGAGCTCACTGGGAATGAAATGCAATATTTACGATTGCGGATGTCTCGGCATTAGTATGCATAGAGCTCCTCAAACATAGCTGTAAGAGAAAAAAAAGAAAACGAACACTAATGAGGACTTGGCGTATCTGACCCTGGTATTCTGAACCCCCCCTCTCTACTCCAGCCTCCACTTGCAACGATCCTTGAAAGCGATTTTTGTATGCAAATGCATTGCGGTATCGGCCACTTACACATGGACGGGAGCACCGACTCAAAATGCGGTCCTAAGTGTTCATGTTCTAGTGACTGATAATAGAAACCGTAGAAAGATAAAAATGTAAAGAGAAGACAGAAAAGCAGTGGAATAAAATAATGCGGTACATAGTTGTGAAGAAACGCAGTTTTCTCAACGTCTTTTAAATACAGGAAGTATATTTGACTGGCTGCACTTCCTCCCATGATTGAAAAAAGGCAAAGCAAGCTAGTGGCTGGTATAACATTACTGCAAGCCAACAAGTCGTAACTCTTGATTCATTGAATATGCCAATATACTGACAGAAAATCCTCTTTTTGCTTATAAATTTTACACAAGCAGGTTTATATCTCGCGGCTTACACAGGTCAAGCCAATGTGCACAGCCCTATTGTTCCGTAAAAAGCTCATAAGGTTTGCGGGTCGTTCACCTGCGCACCCTTTTGTTGGTTTATATTTAGTAAATTTCGAATATTTCAAAACGTCGAAAAGTTCGCACATTAAAACTGCATTGAATTGATAGCAACTACTATTTGCAAAGTGTTCAAACATTTGCACACCTCTAGTTTGCTCTTTAGATGCACACACTTACACAATAAGAGCTCCTGCAAGTGTTGACGCATGCACAGTCCTGAACCTGGGCACAACTTGTGGAACCAACAAATTGCACACAAATGAAGAGTGCCACACAAGGAGGGCCAAATAACGGAATACCTAGCCACCTTGCTTGTAGTTCATTGCAAGAGACATTTACAAGCCAATATTATAGTGTGAACACCGTGAATCCCTGTGTATGGGCTCCTAGCTGCACTGCAACCTGAAAAGCTGGCTGCTGTTGCCTCGAGGGCATTCGTCAAGTGTGATTACCATTTTTATGTTAACTTGTTCCCTGCTGCAAAGAAACTCCATAGATCAAGTGCTGTGGTATAAGCCCTTGTCAAGTGGAAGTACTTTCTCTTTATTCTCTGCGTTTATAGTCGGCAAAAACTCTTGTGGCCACTCACACTGCGGTAGATTGTTTAAAGGGGGCATGAAAACGAAGTACAAGTTTGTTTTATTTGTAAGATTTGTTGTTTTACAGTGCCCCCAGCGCTTGTCCTGCAGCAAACGATGCTTTAGTCACTAGGAATTAATCAATTCATGTTAAGTTAAAATTTTCATTCTCCCGCCAAATCGCGTGTTTCTTGAGGTCGTTTGTAATGTCGCAAAAACAAGCCTTCAAGCAAACCCGAATGCGGCACTAGGCTTTCAGAGGACTACAAAGCCTTGTTTACCGTCAATCTTCCCAGATGGCGCCACCATACCGTAACTGGCCTTTGCCCGTCCTTGTTTTGTTTTTGACCGTATTTGCACCTGGCTTGTTTTAATTTTGGTAGAAAGTGCTCGTTTTGTGAAACATGGGGTCGTGTAAGACGATGTCGCTTACGCCATTCGGCCGGTGTTGTGTCAGACAACCCGAAAGCGCCATACTGCTGTGCAGCTATAACAAGCCTAGTGTGCGCAGTACCAACAACAGCGCGCTCTGGTACTTCTACCTTTACGTGTACTTCCGTAACATCTGTGTTTACCCCACCATTCTTGCTTCTTTAAAATGAATATATGCATTACATTTAAGTGAAAATAGATCGTGCTCCAAGATTATAAGCCATGCTTAACTAGCGTTTGCATTTGCCGGCCTCCGCCAATTGCAGAGCTGGCTGGTATGACATCATTGGTTCTGTTGCGGGAAATGAGCTAGTGGGTTTCATGGCCGTTCCCTTTTTTCCCAATTATGTAGCTTACAGAAGAGTTGCAAGCTGGGCGAGTTGGAAATGCATCTTGCATCTTGCATCTTGCGCTTGGTTTCATTCAAGATGTAGCTTAATTGAGCGAAGTTTGCGTTAAAAGTTGTGTCAGTATGGTCCTAACGAGGCATTCTTTCGAATGAAGCAAACGTGTTTTTGTCTTCATGGTCCCTTTAAAAAGATATCATACGCCTTCTACATCCTTACAAAATTTGATCATCAATCAGGGGTGCAAAAAGAATTTTTTTTTTTTCAGTTAATAGGCACCACTTTTCTTCAGTGTTTTGTAGAAAATCTGTAATCGTGATGTACGACTAAATGTGTATCTCTAGCTTTGCCATAAAGCTTACGTAGGTCTTAAAGCGCAGGTAAAGCTTGGGCCAGCAAATTGGCTGCCTCATTTTTTGGGGCGATAACAGCATGACGGGGAATATATGAGATGGCAGTATACATGTGTTGATTGTCTTAAAAACACTCAACAGAAAAGAGTGCTGTTATAATTTTTTCACTTGTAAGGTATTGATAGAAGGTGTACACATTCCAGGGAGGCCTTTTAACTGTGGGGCATGCGTTTATGGTTGCATGAAAGGATCATATGGGAATTTTGTACCACATATGGCAGCGTGTAATAGTAATGAGTGCATTTGAAGGCCTTTGTTGTCTTTATGTGACAGGTCACAGTTTTGTCAAGATCAGTTTGAGAGGTGTATGCGTATATGCCAGTGGCGTCTGAACTGAACTGTGTTTGGGATGTATAAAGAACTTGCCATAGCCACATGAAGAATCCGTTCGCACAGACGTAACATGTGCTCGATATTTGAGCAAGGATCGGGCTTTGGACTTTGTATCTACTGGGAATACCTCAGGGTGCTGGCGTAGAGGGAATGTCAGCAATGTTGAGCATCAATGAATCTGTGTTAACGACTGAGTAAGCTTTGGCTGCATGCATGCATCGTGATAGTGCAGCATTTTTTAATATAATTCTTGAGTATGTGGTAGGCTTGCCACTAGTGCTTGTTGCTTTTTTGTTGAGTATCTGGATTGATGAGGGCGGGATGTGCGAGTTCTCAAAAGTTCTAGAGGTTGCGGGGCTGCAAAATACTTCATGATGTTGGGAATTTATTTGGTTTTCGCGATTCGAAAGGCCTGTAGGGCAGCTTTGCTCCTTGTTCAACAGGTAGGCTTGATATTTCTATGTGTGATTTTAAAGTAAGAGCATGTAGGAAGACGGTAACTGTTGCTTGCGTATGAGCCAGCCGCATTTGCTCCTCTGTTTGTTGAGTTTGTGATGCTCGATTCAAAGGCACAAAAGAGTGGTAGCGAAATGCAAACGCTAAGCACGATCACTGGCAGCGCTACGAGTGTGTGGCCTGGCCTTGCATTCTGAGGTAATGCAATTCCGACAATAACAGTGTCCAGATGAGTGACAGTTGTGGACACGGCATGCACTGTGATACTGCTACCAGTGAAAAGCAGCCCAAGTTGTCTTTCAAAGCATCTGCTAAAAGAGAAGTGCAAGATCTGGTGGGCAGTATTGGGAGTGCCTCGAGGGCCAAGTCTGGCTGCACTTCATAGGAAAGAGGTTGAGAGATGTGACCGTGAGACCCGCCGCGGTGGCTCAGTGGCTAAGGCGTTGCGCTGCTGAGCACGAGGTCGCGGGTTCGATTCCCGGCCGCGGCGGTCGCTTTTCTGATGGAGGCGAAAAGCAAAAATGCCCGTGTGTACGAGATTTCGGCGCACGTTAAAGATCCCCAGGTGGTCAAAATTAATCCGGAGGCCTCCACTACGGCACGCCTCATCGCCTGCGTTGCGTCGGCGCGTTAAACCCTACAATCAATCAGATGTGACCGTGAGTTTCATGGCAGCAACGCTTGGAATTCCCACTGCGATGGCAGGAGTTTGTGTGCTGGTGAAGCTGTAATGCTTGAAAACCAAATGCCTGAGGTTATCATAAAGTGCAAGCTGAGAGGTGAAGAATCGACCATACATTTGGGCTAGCTAGCCTATTGTGGGAAGTGCACCTGCGCCATGCCCCCTCTTCCACTTTGAGCGCATGCTAGTGGCTGTGGCTAAACTCTCTGATGCCGCCAGCACATGGTAAAAACCACTCTGCAGCAACCCGCTTCACGTCCTAGTTCCCGTCTTCTCTGCAGAGTGCGCTCGTAAGTTCCGGGAAGATGGCGAAAACCCGGTCCTTGGCACGAGCTGAGGTCGGAGGTGGGAAGTAGGGACGGGGGCCTCTCTTGGTCCGCTGAGCTCCCCTGAGCAAGACCCTCTCCCGCCCCACTGCCTCCCCGACCTGACTGCCACCTGCACCCACCACCGTCGCTCAGTAAGCCCCGTCTTTGTCCTTCCTTAAAAGTGTGCTGCAGCATGACTGAATATCCATCCCGCTGTGGCCGCTGCTTGTTCGCAGTCGCGGCAAGATTGGCTGCAATAAACCTGTTTGTTGTTTGTTGCAGGTCTATGCTGTCCCTTTTCACCCAAAGCCTGAGTCATGCATGTGCGCCTCTTCACACGGTGGGTTGGAAGTCGCGTGAGAGCTGCCAAGCATTATGTCGAAGCAATCGCGTAATTGCTAGTAGGTGAAGTTCACTTCGCAGGCTCGCCTTATGTAGGCGACCTCACATCTTGGAGCCCAAACGTGGGGTGAATTTGGAAAACTGGACTCTGATCTTTTGGCAGGTAATGACTGTCAGGACCCAAACAAAGGATGCAGACAACTCTTGTGAGGTGCTGCGTGTGTTGCCAAAATTAGCGGCAGAGCGTCGAGAGTTTTTAGTCGGGATCGCAAAATTGCGAGATTCAGCTGCTGACCAGTGGTTTGTATTCTCCCCCTTTTGCACTGATTCGTGCCGTGCATGTTGGCAATGCGACAGCAAAGGATGGACCCGATGGGCGGGGGATGCCAACCGCAGTGCAACACTTGAACCCGTGGCGCACGTGGAGGCACCGCTGGCACCGAGAGGAACAGGAACAGCAGCATCTCCGGCCTCATCTAACCTTATTTGGCTGACGAGGGGAGGTGCCTTTGCAGGATGTGTTGCGTCTGACGCAGAGCATAGTGATTATGTTGCATGCACCACCTTACAAGCGGAGAGAGCACGCGTGAATGTAAACATTCCTACCTGCACAGGCTACCACGATCGCGCAAGTACGAACGAGTATCTTGACTGCTTGCAGCGATAACAGCACGCGGTGGGATTAGGGGTGCCACAATGCGTGAGTGCATTGTTCTCGTGTTGCTGACTCGCATAGTAGTCCAAGGTTCCAGCTGGTGGTAGAGTGTTCGAGCTCTAGGTAGGATTTGCGCGCAAAGTTCTACGGAGAATTTCGCCCCGCCAATTACGAGTATCACCTGCGGTGAGAGTTGGAGCAACGCACTTAGAATATGGGTGAATCGCTGCTGGAGTATGCAAAATCAATGGACGAACATTACCATCTCGTAGAATCCCTCGCCACGAACGCGAAGGGGGTAGAGTGCATCACACGAAAAACTTGTCCGACTTTCACGGGCTTCCTGAGAGGCGGTGGTTTCAGGAGTTTAAGTTAAGTATAAGTTAACTGTAGTTAAGTATATTCAGAGGGACATCCTTGCTGTGCGAGCCTATTGGCCACCAGTGCCCACAGCTCACTCACTCGAGCCTTGGTGTGCATGGACCGGTGGCACATCTTTGGCACACAAGAAGTTTGCCGCTTTGTTAGACACTGGGGCAAGTGCTTCTCTGTTCGGCGGCGAGGTGTTAGCACATCTCCATGAGAACAAAGTTCATCTTCAAGCGTGCGGCGCAGCGTTTTGGCTTGCGAACGGCACAGCACAATGAAGCGGTGCTGCGAGGCTTGCTGTTCGATGGGTGATGCGTGTAAGGCGACAACACCTAGTGGGGGTTGTGACTGTACCTATTATTTTTGGTAGAGACTTCCTGACCAAGACAGGCATTGTGATAGACGTCGCTAACGGAGGGTACCGGGAGCAAGCCACCGGTGCACTCAAACCTTTTTTTGCAGATCCACCAGCAGACGCGGAGGCACCGTGGCCCTCGAATACTGCGCAGGCAGGCGACGAACACAGCGGTCACAGAGGCGCGAAAAGTCTGAGGCGACTGGAGCTGCAGCGACATGGGGGACGGCTGCCCCTACGACGGGGCAGGCAGCTGAATGCACTGATGTGGGGGAGAGCTGTGCTGCAGTGAGTCAAGAGGAGACACACCCGCTTTAATCAGCAGCGACCAGCCTGGCAAAGAGGGAGCAGGCACGCCTGTCATCATTGTATGAGTACAACGATGTTTACTGATCGTCCCGGCAGCACCAAGCTGGTTAAGCATAAAGTAGACATGGGAAGGTACTTCACGGCCCATTCACAAAAAGAACAAAAACAACGTCGTTGCTGGCGCTCTCTTGTGAGCACCAACTTAAAGCGAGGTGGGCACACACGCCCGCCTTCTGGAACCAAGCAGTCAGGCCAAGAGCGGAAACGAACTTTGTGCTGTTGGCAACTAAAGGAAGGGGGACGTTTCGTTGATTCCAAGTGACACCATTAATCACTAACACTTCAAAACTCCCGTTGGTATCACGTTCAGCAGAAGGACGTTGTTAACCCTTTCATGACCGCAGAAAAATGGCCGATTTTGAGTGTTTCCTCAAAACATTTTTTTTCTTTTGAGCTACTTAACACATTTAGCATTGCTATGCATGAAATTGTAGCTTATAGATTTCTCTTTCAAACACATAACAGCAGTTTTGGGAAAGGCACAATTGTTTGCAGTTAATTGGTCAAATAAACAGGAAAAAAATGCACAATAAAAGTACCGTATTTGTTCGATTCTAATGTGATCCCGATTGCAACGTGCAGGTAATTTCAGTGACAAAGATTTAAAAAAATAATTTCACTCCGATTCTACCATGCAGATGGAAAAGGCAATACATCACGTACCTGGAAAAAGACATTTTACATGACAGCAAAAATTGCTTGTGCTTCATAAACTTGCTTATCGAGTTCCTGCCGGCATTAAAATAAAGCAGTGAAAGCTGATTTCTGTTTTTAGCCTGATTGTAACACGCATGCAAATTTTGAGGCTACTTTTAGCGAAAAAGGGTGCACAATATTATTGTGCAACTACAGTGCTCACACAGTACATTTAGGCTATTGTACAGAGCCTAAAAAGTATTTTTGGAATTCGAAGATATACAAGTTGTAGTGCCTTGCTTTCTGCATTGGCATGAAATGGGATGTGCTCTGCTATGCCTGTACGTACCATGTGTGCCAAAGCGTGAAGGCCCTGGGGTGGTTGAGCACCCGTCCTCATGCAGCCAATCGATAGCCAGATACCCTAGCAAATCGTGTCATGTGACATAATGGGGCCCTACCCCATTTCGCCAAGAAGGAGCAAATTCTTTCTGGTTGTCACGGATCACTTTAGGTGTTGAGCTTTATTCCGTTAGGAAGCTGTCGGCACAGGTGATCATGGGGAAACTAATGGAGGTTTGGTTTTCCCGAGCAGTTGAGAATGGACAATGCATCCTACTTCATTGTGAAAGTGTTTGTAGACTTGTTTGCTGCTCTCGGAACTAAGCACAGGAAGACAGCCACTTGCACTAAGTCAAATTCCACAGAAAGGGCCAATCGCAATGTCAAGCACATGCTTGTGGTGTTTGGTGAGAAACACAAGGACTGGGATGGTCATATCTTGGAGCTGGGGTTCGCCTTAGTTGAACCGCTCGGCTGCGAACATGCCTGCTTCACTGAACTTGTGTGGAGAACTGCTGAATCTGATGGACCGCATTCCAATGGCCCGTAGTTGAGCGAAGTTTGTTTCTTCAGCGCCTCTGAGTATGTGTGAGGAGAAAAACCCTTTGCAGGTTCTTGTTTCAGATATTCAGTGGCGAGTGGGACTAGCCACAGTGCCAATAACTAGATGACGGCACTTGGAGATGGAACAAACATATTCTCTTAAGAAAGCACGGCACACATCCAAATACACACGATTACAACCGAAGCAAATCACACTTAAAAGTTAACTGACACATACATAATCCTACGGCATACCATACTTAAAGAAAGTACAAAGAGAAGTCCCCACCAAAGGTTCAGGGCAACAAGGCGTGGTCCGCAGGTCGTCGTGGGTGCTGATGACGATGCGAGGCGAGGCCTTCAGGAGCTGTGTGTCTGACTGTCGGAGGCCTTGTGCAAAGCTTGTCGCAATCTCCCCACTACTAGAGCACGCCAGAAAACTCAGTAAGACTGACTGCACCGCGGTGTTTGCCACGAGGTTGGCTACTGGGTGCTTGCGTGCAATCATGTCCTCAGTGATGAGAGAATACAGTTTGTTGCTTTGCTGGCATAGTAGTGGACGGGGCTGTAGTGAGCGCAAGAAAAAGTTTCCTCACTTGTGTACAGGCTGGTGGAACGTGAAGGGGAAACCAACAGGCAGGCCCGTGGATGGTGCGATCTCAAGTGTTGCTCAGCGCAAGGGAGCGAACGGGGGAGGACGTGCTCCTTTGCTGACTGCCAGCTCTGCACTGAAGGGGGGGTTGAACAGTGATGCCAATAGAGCACTACAACTTGTGCGCCCCCTGCTGCCCTGCGCGAGTGCACACCTTGAGGCCCATTCGCACTTGCGATGAAAGCGATTGGTCTAAGCCAATGGTTGTAGCCGCTGTTGCGTCATTGCTTTTGATGTGGAAGGAGGAGGCGAGGTTTCCTGAAGTCATATCCTGCCAAAGCACCCGGATGCTGTGTCTCCACGAATTGAAACTCCCGGGAAGTCTCATTGCGAGCAAGAGACAATAACAAGAAATGCAAAAACACGTGAACTCCATTGCTTGCGTTGGGTGCAAGTGGGAACACCAAGGGTGGCGGTCGTGCCCAGTCACATCACTTGCTTGTGTCGCAAGTGTGGACAGGCCTTGACTTGCGCAGAACTTGCGCAGAAAAGACCAGGCAGCCCAGGCCAGGCAGCCCAAGCTGCCACGGTTAGCATTACTTGTGTTTCTTTTTGGGGATGTTTGCAGGATCGCAGAGGGGGCGGCCCTGCCCCTTCCACCGGACCTGTGGCTGTGCAGGTGCGGTGCGGTGCTGCTGCTCTCCCATGCCACCGTCAGGGCCTCTGCAGCAGGCCCGGACGCAGGCAGCAGGTGCTTCCTCATTGCCGACACCACCCCCACCACTGGGGCCGAGCAGGGCCACTGCTCAGCTGATGGTTCGGAGGACGGCGAAGAAGCCAGAATTTGCAACCGGGCACCTGCAGGTGCCCATGGCCTTTTGGCCTCTCCTGCTGCATGCCTGCAACCGCAGCCTGCCGTCCCAAACCTGCTGCTCATTGCCCCAAAACAGCTCCCCGTCGATCCTGCCACATGTTTGCCCCCCTGCCCACCACCATGGACCAGCTTCCCACAGCACCCAGTGGGATTGAGCTGCCTGGGGCCCAGGTCCAGGTGCCTCCAGGCCCGCTGCTGCCTGCGGCCCCTGGGGAGCCAGCTAGCCGTGAACCGTGTCCAATTGTGTGGGTGTGCCGCTGCAGGACTGGAATATCCGCCCTGCTGTGGCCGCTGTTTGTCAGCACACACAACGCCATTCGCTGCAATAAACCTGTTTACTGTTTGTTGCAAGTCTGTGTTGCTGTATTTTTCCGCCCGAACCCTGAGCCAGGCACGACTCTGCGCATGCCAGGTTGGCTATCGCTTGAGAGCCGCGAAACCTCACGGCTGGGCTGTTGTGTAATCATCTTACATAGGTGGCCCCACGCCGTCAAGGAGCTGCATTGTTGTGGGGCGGTAGTACAGCGGTGGGCCCTTCTGTACGTTGTTGACGTAAAACTTTCTCTCCAGCTTCATGAACCACGTGGCCCACTACAGTTAAACCTCGTTATAACGAGACGGGCTATAACGAAATAATGGATATAACGAGCAAATCGTAATTCCCCTTGAACGACCCCATAGAAACCAATGTATTTAAAACCTCGTTTTAACGAGGTAAAATTTCCCCGTTACGGGATATAACGAACAAATTTCGTTGAGAAATCGAATTTTGAACTAATTTTAGAACAGTGCGCATCGCGGATTTGAGACAGTGCGAGACGCGGCAACTGTATTAGCAGTTCAAAACTCCCGCCACGCGCGCGAAGCTGGATGGCGCGCCATGCGGACGCTGCGCCCGCGAAGCCCCCACCCTCCTCTCGCTGCGCGCGGCATGCAGACAATGGGGCCCTTCGATTTACAGTCTCGGACTGACCGCGGGCTCCCCGAGAAGCAGTCCGACGTTCGATTTTCCCACGTATTCCTATGGCTTTGGGGAATCCGCGGACTATCCGCGGAAGAACCCCAATCATGGAGGAAAGAAAATGCACGCGGCGCGCGCGGTTGCGTCGCCTTCCTCTCTCCCCCTCCTCCCCTGTTCGTTTCGCCGACGTCGCTGCGTAGTTTATCGTACTGCCCGCGTGATTCCAACAACGCGAGTGCGACAGGCGGTAACCGAAAGCGAAAGACTATCGCGCTTGAACAAAAGACGGCTCCGATTAAAGCCGTCGCATCGGGCGCGAAGGAAGGTAAGGTGCACTCCGTGGTAAGGTGGCAAGAGACTTTGACGTGTGGACAAGTACGCTGTCCGCCATCGTGAGCAACCGAGAGTCAATCGTCAGCGCTGTTGCACGTGGCTTGAAAAGAAGCGCTCAGGTGAAGTTTAATTTTATTTTTATTAAGCTTGCAGTGGTTGGCTGGAAATGAAAGCAGTTGCAGCATGTGGTTGCCCCGCACAATTGCATGAAGTACCACGAGTACACACCTCGGCTTGTGGGCTGATGCTATGCAAGGCACGTAATGCGAGCAGCCGTGTAACGTTTGCAATTATGATGAAGGGTGCTGCCCGAGTAGTAGCGTTGGTGTAGGCTTGTCATTGAGATTCAGCGGGAATCGTTGACATATTGTTCGAGCTCTGATGATTGGATTCTGGTGATTTACTGGTGCTGCAGCTTCGGAGGCTTCTCAGGTGAAAAATAGACATTAGAATCAGAAAAAATATCTGCACAGCCTTGTTGAAGCATGTGTTCTTGTCTCCTTGCTTAGCCTGTGTTGGGCCACAATGTCGTTTTCTGAGCGTGCGTAGTTAAGTGTAAACGTGGGACATGAGCTAGATGTAGCGGTGTAGGCCATGACGAAATTATACTTCATGATTGCACGAAAGCTTGTAAGGCGTGAATCAAAGATAAGAGGTGTCTTCGATTTGGCTGCACTCGCTGCACTCATTCAGGTAGTGCAGCACCTGCCTCTTCAATTTTCGAGTGCAGCGCGCGGCGCCTGTTCTTTCCTCTTCGATTGACCGATGGTGCATGGAGTGTAAAATGAGTGCACGGCTTTCCCTGCACCTCCCAGGAATAAGGAGGTGCAGAAGCAGACGACAAAAGTGCAGGACCAGTTCTGCAGTGGCGCTGCCTGCGGTGAACTAGCTGAACTCATTCTGAACTCGTGTGAAAGTGCAGGCCAAATCCAAGAGACCTAAGGTGCAGGCGTGAGACGGCTGCGCATATTGCGCCTTTCTGATACAATTCCATTTTCCTGCGCCAAGCTGCTCCAAAAGCACGGAAATGGCGAAAATTGCGCCAAACTGCTCCAGAAGAGCCTCAACGGCACGGATTTTGATGCTCATGTCAGTTTCGGCGGGGACGAAAGCCTCCCGCATCCCGGTCACCGCTTTTATCGTCGGTCAATCGCAAACACAGAAATGGCACAAATAGAAAGACTGAAACGAAGCAAGCGATAGCTTCTAAAACTCGATTCGCTTTCCGTCCGGGTTCGCGGAAACGGCCTTCTCGATTAGGCATCGCTGCGGCAACAAACATGGCCGCCGCCTGATCTGGCTGCTACCAACGCGCTCAGTGCGTATCGCCGATATTTTCCCTGGTTTATTTTACGCTATCAGCTGGATTCCAGTCTATTCATTCTATCTGTTGTGGCTCTGGACAGTAACGTTAACGCGGGGATGTGGTTTGAGGTTGGTGCCAGATTACGGGAAGTTGGGCGGCTCGAAAAAAAGTTCATTGAAATGTGGGGCCTACGACGTCGGCGTGGTTTGTCCTTGAGTGTGAAACGCGGTGCGTGCGTCTATAATCGGGTTCGTGAAGTGAATTTTTGGGCTGGTTGTGCTGTTGTAAAATGCTGAGGTGTTGCTTTGCTTCGAAGCACGATTGCGAGCCTCGGGGATGGAACGGTCGACACGAAAGTTGCGGGCTTTGCTGCGGCGCTGCGACCTGTTCAGGCAGCGCCCAATAGCTGCAGGACTACACGGTTGCCATAGCACGCGACTATAACACTTTATGTATGCAAAGTGAAATTTTATGCCAAAATCTAGGTGGCTAAACAATAACGCTACTCAAATGACCATAGGGTTAACCTGTGCCCCGGGGACTGAAACGGGTAGGCTGGTTGGGCTATGCGACCGTTAGCTCGAAGCTGTTCAACTGTTGCCGTTACTACAGTCGTTTGTACAACGCAGCCTGGGATTACAAAAATAATAACTTTAGCATTAAAACAGCAAAAAAACGCCACAATTGCGCAGCCCTTAAATTTGATAAGAGTTTTAGCAGTCCGTCTGTTCCGTCGTGTACGTAGTTACCGTGCTCACCGGGACTCGTCTGGGCACTTGGGCATTCGTAGCCGTAGGGGGATTAGTCCCGCGGACCTGCCTTCGCCTTGTCCGCGCCTCCTCGCCCTTCCGCGCGCACAGGCGCATACCGGTCCGCCAACCCGGTAACAAAGTAACCAACAGAACAGACAGACTGCTAAAACTCTCTAATGTGAATGGCAGTTTTGTCAGTGTTGCGTGCAGGCGCAACACAATATCACCAGTTAGGAAAAAGGTAGTGCAGTTAGTACTTTGCGATACTCTTAAAAACTCTTTCAGGTAAGGCTGTTTGAGTATTTTGTGTATTCAAAACTGATTGAAATGTGCACATGACCCTGCAAATTTCTGAAATAATGATTTTTTAAGCTCACAAGGCGATGTATTAAATGTCCCTAACTGCTCCAAATCAAGATTCTTCTGCTCCAAAATCGAAATTTTGCTGCTCCAAAAACTGCTCCCAAATCTGTTTGGGCTGTCTCACCCTTGAAGGTGGTAACAACACTGCTTTTTAAACTTGATTGTTGGTATTTAATGGAAAGACTGGGAAAGAAAAAACCTGCTGTGCCTGTGATACCGAAGTGTCGGACAGTTTCAACTACTGATTTCAACATTACAGGAATGACATCTTTTTTGAAATCAACAACAGTTATTTGATAACAGTGCAGGCACAAAGGGAACAAAAAACAGGAGTAATGATATGTTTGCTATTGACAGGTTATGTGCACACTCACAAATATCGTTCATTTTGTTTCCTACAGCAGGTTAGCATTTCCAGGAAAGTTTTTGTCATCAAAATTTGTGCTCTACTTTCCCAGCATACCAGTCGATTAGGTCACTGTTTCTGAAGTTTTGAGTCGCCCCTGGTCAGTGCTGCCAATATGTTCCACTAAACATTTCCGTTGCAGATATGGCATAGATGACTTACTAAAGATGTAGTGTTGCAGCTGTAAGAGCTTTTGCTGTTGTAAAGCAGGAGTTTCATATTGTTTTACCTGATTGGTTGCTTGTTGCCAATAGGGATGATTTGCTGTTATGACAACAATGAAGTGGGGGGGGGGGGTGCACATTGGTGTGAAAATTTCTAAACTTGAGGTGGTGCATGATTGGGCGGCCTGTTACTGAAGCGATCATGCTGGGCTTGATCGAAGGAGCCTGTCAATAGCAGCGCCTGGTTACTCGGAAGTGATGCAGAACTGGTCGAGATTGAATGTGGCTGGAAGCGGGTGTGTGGGTGTCAAGGCAGTTAGTGGCAAACTTGTGCACCTCTTGAGGGTGTATATAGGTATTTTGTATGTAGTTTGTAGTGTGAATATAGCGCAGTGTGCACATAGGCCAGGAATAGGCCAGGAGTGCACATTTACTGTTTTTGTACAAAGGTAGTGTTGTTGCTGAGGGGGAAGCGGCAGCTCCATCTGATCTGATTGAATAGACTTTGTTGAAGACAAGCGTCTGGTATTGGGGGGGCATTTTGTTCTTGAAAACCGAGATCCTCGTTGGGTACTCTTGCTCTTGTACCAGGTCACGCTAATCGGATAAGTCTGAACTTCTCATAGCTGGTAGTGATGGTTGAGTCGAGGCTGTAGAGCACTCCCATACCATATGGTGTAGTGGGCTGAACTGGGTGCAGAAATTGCAGGTTGTGGAATGGGGGATGTGCAGCATGGTGCCATCGAAGCACAAGTTTGTAATAGGCACAGAGTGGTGGCTTGGGGGCAGTTTAGCTCCTGACACGGTGGTAGAAATACTCTGCAATTGTGATGGCCTTCAGCTTCGATATCTGTATGTCTTAGTTGCAGTACAGACCTTGGATAGTTGCCGGAAAAATTCTTTTAAAGCGAAGCTTTATGCGGCTAGGCAAGATGAAAGGCCAGTGGTCCCGTGTACGCAGAAAACTCTTGTGACACAACCCCTGCACATGCATGAAGAAACCAGGTTGGACAGGGGTGGCAAGTAAGAAGACCGACATTGGCTGGGTTTAGAATTGATGCAGCTACACTCGCACCCACCGACACTAGTAAGTGGAGACTGCACATCGGAGGGAATGAAAGAGAGTCTCGCAGCTAAGCATGTGCATGCACAGCGAGCTACTGCATGAAGCACGGCTGAAAGGGTAGGCCACGCACCATGCTTAAGGGGGACTCGCCTTGGACTGCCTAATTCATGACCGACGGGCTTAAAAAGCATTGCGTACCATTACGAAAAGGTTTACAAATCTATGAAAATGTTCCTAATGGCCTAGTTTGCTTTGTTGAGAAATATATCATTTGTTTGCAGAAATATAAAATATACAAGAAACACATGTTGGTGAATCTAGTTTTCAGTAGGTGGCGCTATCTGTTTCACAAGTGATAGCTTTGTACATTTATATTAGTGCAGGAGTGACATATCTCTAAAATAAGCAAACTGGGCCACGGTTCTGAACATTGATATGTATTTGTGAAGCTTCTGGTATTGGTGCACGGTGGTTTTTAAGCCCGTGGGTCATGAAGCCCGTGGGTCTCATAGGAGTGTTAACAGGTGAGTCCCTGTTAAAACAGCGGCTGCACGTCACAGCTTTGCAGTTTAACCATCCGTACGGAGTGTACGGGTGCATTCTTTTGGTGATCCACTCAGTGGGCAGTGTTGCTGTGCTGTGTTCGTGCGGGTGCTGCTGTCACTGCTGCAATGGTTAATGTCAACCTAGGTGAAAATATGTTTTTTCTAGCTGGATTATTGAACCAGAAATTTCTTCTAGCTAGAAATATTCTAGCTAGAATAGGCAGAATTTCTATCCAGAAATTCAGCTTCTAGTTCATTTCTAGCTGGATTGAGATTTCCCTCCAGCTAGCATTTTCCAGTCCAGCTTGAAGAAAAAACCCTGCAAGCTGAAAATAATCGTCTCTAGCTAGGCTGAGAATTTTTCTAGTTAGATTCAGCTGTCGATTCCAGCTAGAAGCTAATAATCTAGTCAGAAATGTGGCCGGAAAATATGATTTCTTGCTAGAAATGCTCTTTCCATTTTCACGGGGGAATGTACTGGTTGATAGGTGCATGCATACGACTGAAATTGTGTATTTATGGTTTTCCATGTGCCACCTTCTAGATGCGAGGACTCAAGCTCCTGCTTATCATCAATTGCTTTTGATGTTTTGTACTTGCATATCTCTGTCTCGCAAACAAACATTGTTACGAGGCAAGCACTTGTCATATCCTTCTTCCTTTCAAACCCGTGCCACAATGTGTGAGATGAGCAGAATGGGACTCATTCATTTCCAGTGCTAAGAACTACACTGAAGTTTTTCATGCTTCAACATGTTGTAAGTTCCCGGACCTCCAATGACACCTATCACGCGGTGGAGCTAGGTGCGCCCCAAGAATATCAGCCGTCTTCGCAAGTCCTCTGTTAAGCACTAACCACATACCACATAGAGCGATTTTGCAAGCGATTTGGGGAGCGATGCGACTGGCGACGAACTACTTTTCGCCGCGGGCCAAATCGGTCATCGCTTCACTCAGTTCTGGGTCGAAAAAAAAAAAAAAAAAAACTTCGACCTCCCGGAAGTGACCTCTGCGACTAGCCAATAGGCGAGCCGTAAGGGGCACAACTTCCGGCTTAGGGGGAGAACGAGGGGAAGGGGTGAGTAGTGGTACAGTGAATTCTAGAAAAGTACGACCTTCTGCGCTCATTGATACTATACGTTTATTTACCTTTTTTTGTGATAAATGCAGGCATAAAAAAAAAAAAAACGTTGCATCCGTGTGTACTTTGATTATCGTATCGGGCGCTGTGCTGCGATATTGGGATCGCGTTTCGAAGTCGCTCGCGCGATCGCTTTCATGTGGCTGCCTCAGCGAGCGATTTAGACGAGCTATAGACCCTTTGCAAAAAGGCGGGCAACACTGAGAATTCAGCGGTGGTAACACTGGTGGTGAACGCGATGACGCCATTAGAAAGGAAGCAGGTCGTAGCTACGCCGTTGCGGTTGCACGTTTTCGCCCACGGCTTCACGAGTCTGTTGCCCCACGACGCGTATGCAATTACGTGGATGGTGGACGGTAGCTACCCCATAGAAACTCTGTGCTCGCAGCCTTTTCGCTTCCTTTCTAATGGCGGCGCAGCGGGTGCACAGTGTTGCCAGAGTGGCTTGCTGCTTTTCCGCCAACGATTTGGCCATTTTGCAAAGGGTCTATTGCGGAACCCTGTCGCGTCGCTCATAAAAATCAATCCATGTGGTTACCGATTTACGGCAGCTTGTAGTACAATGGTAGCCACCCTAACAATGGCTTATACAATAGCTTCAACAATGGCAAAACCGGTTCATCCGCTTCTCGCGTTATTGAGTACACGAATAGGCATACAATCTCAATGTGCACATACTCACTAATGGGAATAGGCCAATGATGATGGCCACCGCCATTACAAGTCGGTGAAGAACAGGTTGCTCATCATCATCATTGATGGCTTCTTCAAAGAAGCTCACTGCCAAATCATGCCGTGCTCCAAACCAGTACCTAACTTGATGGGATTGACCAACGACGAAGACAACCGACCACCAAATTATAGTCCCTTTCAATGTGGCGTCGTTGTATTGCCGCATATTACAAATATGCTTGTTGCAATTTCCTTGGTCTTCGAAGGCGACTAGATTTGTAGAGTGCGAGAACCTTCTTGGAAGAGCTCGAGCAGATTTTGATTGATTCATTGTAGGATTTTACGCGCCGACGCAACGCAGGCGATGAGGCGCGCCGCAGTGGAGGGCTCCGGATTAATTTTGACCACCTGGGGACCTTCATCGTGCGCCGAAATCTCGTACAAACGGGCGTTTTTTATTTCCGCCTCCACCATAAAAGCGGCCGCCGCGGCGGGAATTGAACCCGCGACCTCGTGCTCAGCAGCGCAACGCCTTAGCCACTGAGCCGCGGCGGGTGAGCTCGAACACAGGTTTCCGGGATCGAGCACCAGACCTTTCGCTGATGGTAACCAGAGAACGCCAGCAAAGCTTCGTTGTCGTTGTTCAACCTCGTCCTGCATGTATGTCCCGTGTTGATATGACGCCCCCTCCCCCCAAACCAATCTAATATATACCAAACCACCATTAATTGCGAAAAGAATGTGCAGAATTGACCCAAAAGAACATTGTACAGTAAAAAAAATGTTCATACCTCCTTCACAGCAATCGGTAAAAAACCACAGTGAAATGAGCTTTCACAGGAGCATTTCAATGTTCATTGTGCAGCGTTATAGAGTTGCACATTGTTATTTATATTATGTCGGTATAGCACCGCTAGACGAATCAACGTTAGACACTGGGTTGCACGCGCCGGAGCATTGCGTAAATCCGGCTGGAACCACAGCCGTTTGAAAACTGTGCGAACGAAACCGAGCGGGTTGTCAACAAACCGTTGGGTGAACACACGAGTACGCTGCAGCGAAAGGAGTATGACTTGCGGGTCGGCAGCAACTTTTTCTGGCGATGACATTTCCGTGACGGATATGACGTCAGTGAGATCTTGGTGTATCCCGGCATTAAACACTTTCGTGTTAAAAGTCGCGGATCTTGCAAAATTGTTTGCACTGGTAATGTTCGAACCCAGGCTTCGCATAAATCCGTTGTTCTGTACAGAATTATTTTTTTCTTTGCGGCATGCGAGAGGTCAGCCAGTCAAGCACCGTGTTTTCCATTAGTTTTCCCGCGCACGAAGTCAAAGATACCGGCCTGAACTTGTACTCTTTAATTTATCAATGATGAACATACCTGACCTGCTATATGCTATTCCAGGTCTCAGGCATGCCATCTCCGCCGCCGACGTGACCTTTTGGGCTACCAAAGGCTCAGCAGGCATACAACAGGACGTCCTGCAGGAAGCGGTTGCATGCACGGAACCGTATCTGAAAAGATGTGTGCTGTAAATTGCTCCGGAAAAATCTGAAATCCTTATAGTCAAGAAGCGAACAAGAGGTAGACCCCCCGCCAAGACCACGGACCCAGAGGTGACGCTTCACGGCGCTTCCATGCCAAAGGCTGATACACTCCGAGTATTGGGTCTGACTTTCCAAAAAGATGGGGCAGTGGCCGTCACCCTCCAGAAACTACAAAACACTGCCACCCAGATAACCCACCTAATAAAGCGAGTAACTAGCACAAAACACGGGTTGGAAGAAGAGGGCACAATTGATATGCTGCAGGCCCTGGTAAAGGGGTATTCACACGAGAGAGAAATCCGCCGTTTCGAGTGCGCACCACGTGACCCCTACGTCACGGTTTCTCTCCGGCGCACCGCCTCCGATGGGAGATCGGAGCTTCTGCTCCCTCCGACGCTCCGCGGCGGAGGCGGCGGGATTTCGTCTGCTCGTCGGGCAGCTGGCCGCGACTGGAGTTCTAGAGCGGTTGCAGGCACTTTATTTTTATCGCTTCTTAATACATTGGACGCGAAAATGCGTGGCGCACATGACAGGCGCACTGATGGAGCCGCGTATACCACCAGCACGGGCGCTTGGCGAGCGGCGGCCGCGGCTGCGAAGTGGCGCAGGCCGGCGCCGGTAGCTCGAGCGACAGCTTGTTATTGCTCCCCAAGGCGCAAACAAAGCTGCGTATACGAGAAATGGGGTAATGATGTGATGGAAAGTTGCTTTAAAAATCGTCACCTGAGCCGCTTGCCAGAGCGGCGATCGAATATTCGCCGCAGTGTTAAGCCTGACATCAGTATGCGGGCCTGTAGGTGGGCCGGTCGGCTGCTACTACGTCGCGCGCCGTTCTCTCCGCGCGGCAGCACCTGCATCGCGTCGACGCCCAATTTTTGGTCGGTTGACAAGATCAGTACGTATGCGCTTAACAGAAATTGCCGCCGTCGCGGAATCGGCGGTGCTACGGCAGCTATGCTTTCGAGATAGGCGGCTGCAAACAGTGATGTCCGTCCGAAAGTCGCATCCTCCGTGTGAGCGAAGGAGCTAGCCGAGCGGAGGTCCGCCTGCGGTGACGTCACGACCTCCATCGGATTTCTCCGCTGAAACGCTCCGTCGTGTGAATACCCCTTAATTAGCAGCACCACCTTCAGCACCCCTTACGCGGGGCTAAGAAAAGCTGAAATAAAGAAAGTTGACATTTTAATTAAAAAACCCACAATTAGCACCGTGACTACCAGCCAAGACCTCGACGGAGAAACTTTTTCAATTAGGTGTTCACAACACGTGGCAGGAACCCACCGAGGCGCATAAGGCCAGCCCAATCGAGCGACTCAATCTTACACTGCAGTCCGGCCGAGCTAACCTGCACCGCCACGGTTACAAGCTGAGCGTGGGACCCGAAAACCAAAAACGACGCGTCTTCATCCCTAGAAAGAATGCATCATGGTTGAAAACGTCCCACGCAACATGCACCCATGCAGTTTACCACAAGGGGCGAAGGGAAGACATGGTCAAGGCCTTGAGAAAAGTCTACAACAAGGGCAGCTCAAGAAGCTGTGTCGACGCTGCGATATACCCGGCAAGAAGCAAGTGGGCGCACGCGATTAGTGTGACAAACAGAAAAGGGGATGACTTGTGCTCAGCAACGGTCAATACGGATGACACCGACTCTGCGAAAGTGACAGCAGTCGCGCTTGCCACCACCACAGTACCAGACACCCAAGAACGAGTGACCGTCATCACCGACTCGCAAGCAGCCTGACGAAACTTTCGAAAGGGCCGTATTTCAGCGATGACACTTGCTCTAATATCTGTTGGTTAAAAGCACTTAAACTCCATTGGACATATATATCGTTTGGACGCCGGGTCAGAATCCTTAGAGGATAATGAGGTGGCAGATACCGCAGCCTGAGGCCACCCACGCCGGGTTTCAACCGTCATAGGCACTCACCCCTCTGCCGACAGCCACCCGTCCATCCCAGAACAGCAGGGACATGATAGAGCACTGCAGGCTGTCAAGAATAATATACCGGCCGCGCCACCCTAAGCTAACCGAAGAAGAAGCCACACCATTCCGGAGACTGCAGACAAACTAATTTCCGCACGCCACACAGCTGTACCGGATACACCCCACGCTTTTCAGCTACGACTACAACTTCTGCTCTCGGACGCCCAACACCCTGTACCACATGGTGCCGGAGTGTAAAGGCGTCACGGAAGTACCAGGTCAGGGCACCGACGGAGGAGCTGTGGGAGGTCCTGCTGACAAACGATGTCCTGGCCTGGAAAACTGGCGTGGCCTGGTGACCAGGGCCATTCGAGCTGCATCTCGAATGGCCCTGGATGTCGAATGGACCACATCGCGAAAGACTGGGTAACTAGGAATAATATTCATTCGTAGCAGCGACTGAATCGTGCGTGTAAAAGGACGCCAAGGAGCAGTGAAGAAATAGCTACCCTCAGCACGCAAGTTATAAAGGAACTAAAAACTGCAAAGGCGACCTTTTTTTCAAAAACGCTGGTGGGTTACATGTAAAACTCGCCTCAAAAATTCTGGACGTACTTATCGGATTCTAAGCACGACATTAATGAAATCAAGGTAAACGGAAGCGTCTGCAACAGGCCAGATTTGATCGCTCACGCTCTTAACAGTATGCTTAATTCGGTATTTACATCTAGCAATAATAGGCGCCCCCCAGATACGACCGATGTTTTGTCGCTGTCTGGAGATACTAATGATATCGGCATTTCCCGAGATGGCATTGTAGTGTTGTTGTTGAAACTGGATACCAAAAAAATCTTGCGGTCCCGATGAAATACCCAATCAGTTCTTGAAGCGCTATTGTGAATTGATATCCCATTTATCGTTGAGAATTTTCGCGGTGTCTTTGCGTCCCGGAGGTGTACCAGAAGACTGTATCTTGGCTGGCACTGTACCTGTTTTCAAAGCGGGCAATAAGTTATTGCCGGAAAATTATAGACAAATTTACATTACATGGGCAGCATGTAAAATGTTAGAACACGTAATATCGAAACATCTAGTTGAATGCATTGAAAATAACAACTTATTCTACGGAAAGCAATGGTTTTTGCCACGCAGCTTTTTGAAGTGTCCAATGCATACGGCATTGCATTTAAAGGGGCCCTGAAAGGCGTTTTGAGCACACTAAATGAAGTAGCGCAATCGTTAGATTGGGTCGTCAAGGTCATCTGGGCCAAGTATTACTCTTTTACGCGTTTGTCGCTTTTTTTTCACCCTTTCCTTCGTGTTTTTGGACGCCGCCATCTTCACATGTCTACATCATCGATTCCCAGATGTTCGTCATGAGCTAGACATCCTGCTATTGGGCGGATTTTTCACGCACTTCCGGCAAAGAGGTGAGTCGTCTGCTTAGCGTCGGCTCGCCGGCTGATCTGCCAGCGGAGTGTCGGAGTGCTTGGACATTTTACGACAAACGAAACAAGTGTAAACAAACGCTTAACCGTTCGTATTGGATGCAACACGGCCATAACACGACATGGATATTCTCTTACCTGAGTACGTTCCGTAAAGAAAGCAATGAAGCCCCGTGTCACTTCTTTCGTGCAATCGCAGAGAACGCCCTGAGCCGAATGCCCGGGTTTGACGCACACATTTTATTCCACTTCAAAACAATCCAGAGATGCGTTTCGAACGAACACAACGCCACAACATGCGTTGCAAGTCTGAACCGCGATTGACAGACGATAGGTTGCCTCCTCCTGCCCGTCGTAAATTCGGCACTCACCTCGCGCGCAGTTTGCGGGGACGAACAGCAAGTCACTTAACTCTGGCGCGCAAGCCGAGATGGCTTTTAGCCACGCACACTGCACATACCCCATGCGAGGTTGAGTCGTACGTCGCTCGAGAAAGATAATCCAGACCATGGGAAGCACTATCCACCCGCAGAAGCACAACGTCGCACTTCATCGCGAAACAAAGGCGTCCACAACACACACACCATCGCCTCCTGTAATGCCAAACGCATCTTACACTTCCCAATGGGAGTGAGTGGTACGCCTGCAGTGCCCACATGTCGCGAGGTGGGGCCCCGAGCTGAACCGGGATCACGCAACCGTAACTGACTTCTGGGGAGGTTTGTGCCTTGTTGCCAAGGCAACCGATGTTTGAGATTGTCAAAGAAATGGCGCTCGCTCCAGCACTAGAAAGCTCAGAGCCGCGCCGGAGCATGTTTTGCCAACGTTGCCGCTCTCCCCCACGCGTCGCCCCAACCTTAACTGGTCACATGATTGAAGCGTTTTGTGCACGGGTTCCATATCGGTTTAAAATGTCTTTTTCACATGCCGCCGGCAGGAATTACCACCACCGCAAAATAAGACCCGGCACCAGCGGGGCCACATCTGATACGGCGCTTTTTGGATAAACGGTGCGCGGTGCATGAAAGGTACCGAGCGCACGATCCACCCCGAGCGGCTGCGAGTTCGCCGCCGAGTAAAAGTCACGTGCTGCCCTGCAGCAGCGCACACCGCGAAAGGGCAAGGCCAGGCCGCCGCACAAATGCGGCCAGATTTTTCGTTCGCTTTTCCAGCCTTGAGCGGAGTGCGGGATTCATGGTGTCAACAAAGCTTGCCCGTAGCAGACGGCAGTATGCGGAGCGCCATATCGGAAGTACGTCACCGCTGAAGCGCGCAGCATCATGGGAGGGAAGGCTCTCGCGCCGTCAACAGCGAAAGGAGGAGGAAACGCCGCGCGCGATAATGCGCGGTTTTTGATTTACGATTTCTCAGCTAATACTCATCGCTTTAACAAAATTCTTGCGGGAGAAGATTGCTAATACATTGTCTTATTTGGTTACATGTACATCCATGCATCGGCGGAAGGTATTTCAGGACCCCTTTAACAACAAGGAGCATGATCGATATAATAGCCATTGATTTTTCAAAGAAGTGTGATCGGGTGTGTCACGCTAAACTTATTGAGAAATTATATAAAATTGGAGTTAACAGGCAAATCGTGAAATAGATTCATGCGTGCTTTACGAATAGAAAACAGTGTGTCCAAATAGGTGGCGAACGATCGTCTCTTTTACCGGTTTTGTCGGGTGTGCCGCAAGGGTCGGTTTTAGGACCAATTTTTTCTTTTATATGAAAATGACATTGCTAATGACGTTGATTCTAAATTACGTCTATTTGCGGACGATTGCCTGATTTATTGTCATACCCAGCTTTCTCGCTCAAAATTCCAACCTCTTGGGAACCTAGCAAAACCACTTTAGGAGAGTGATTTTTGGCACAAAGCCAGAAGTCAACGTGAAGATGAAAACACTAAAAGAACTTTCCAGGATTCTGAATATTTTTTTGTGTAATTCGCTGTCAAATCTTACTTCCCATGCATTTCTATGGGCTAGTTTCCATGGCTCAGGAACCTAGTCGCGCAACGTGCACGACTTGAAACTGTGCACGAAGCAAATATTCACCCCAAATATTAGCTGAGCAAAAGAACTTTTCATTTCGATAAAAAATTGCAGAGTAATCACTGTTGAAAGGACTGCCATGAGCGGGAAAGCTGCACATTTGAATGTTCGAGATCAAGAGTTGTTAAACGAAAGCCTTCAAAAAAATTTACGACTGGTGTATATGGGACATGAAAATTAATTTTGATAAAGCGGCTTACATGACTGTATCTAGCAAGAAAACCCCATTGCCTTATACTTATACAATAAATAATATTCCACTTCAGCATGCCAATAGGCTTCAGTATCTCGGGGTCACAATAACGAACGATTCGAACTGGAACGTGCACATTGATAACATCTGCGGATCTGCTCAACGCAAACTCGGTCTGTTAAGGCGAAAGTTAAAAGATGCTACACCCGAGGTCAAGCTCAAGGCGTACAATAAATTATAGTACAGCCTAGACTGCAGTACGCTAGTATAGTGTGGGATTTGCACCAAGTGGGTTTGATAAACAAATTGGAACGGATTCAAAGAATATATCTGCAAGGTTTATCTTCGGTGCGTACCGAAGAACGCAGTCTGTATCCGAGTTACTATCTCGTGCCGGTCTGCCTGAACTCCTCAACACGCAGAAAAATAGCTAGGCTGAAATGCTTGTATCATCTGTATAATAATAAATTCAACTTGAACTGCAAGCTATACTTGCAGGTCACTCTCATGCAGTGATGCCGTATGTGCCACGCGTTGATGTCTTCCAAATTTTCTTTTCGTGTAAAAACTATAGTCGAGTTGAACAACCTTGACGCAGTTGTATTTATTGACACACCCACAACTGAATCATTTGAGCGTAAGCTGTCATTATGTGTTTTCTGAATGCATTGTTTGTCTATCGCGGAACTGGCGTTACGTGTTTGTGGAAAATTATTTTCCTCCCACCCCTGTAATACCCGTGCCACACGTACACGAAAAATGACACTAAGTGTTTAAAGGGACACTGAAGTGATATGTAAACATTGCGGGATTACTAGCGCAAATTGTAGTCCGGAGTCCCCAGGCCATGTTTCGACCACTCTAGGCGCGTTTACGCGATTTTATTTAGTAGAAAAACTAATTCGAAAATGCTGTCCTCCTCTCTTTACGCTCGCCCATTTTCTGTGGCGGTTTCGTGTGACGTCAGGAGGGGATGAGCTGGCAATTGGCTGCGGTACTGCACGGCTCCCCGGCCTTCAGACAGAGTCAGTCGGCCCAGCGTTTCGTCCGCCGGCCGCCGGCGGGTCGTCGCAATCAAGGAGGTTAAAAAAAATTGCTTGGTCGCAATTCGTTCGCTTAGTTGAAACGAAGCCAGGACACGTTTGTGAATGGAAGAATGTGCCTTTCTTTACTTGGTGTGTTTGTACACTGTATCTAGCTCCAAGTCAAGGTCGCTTCACACAAGCGCTGCACAAGCGCACATGCGACGCTTCGCTGACTGGTACGCCAGTAGGAAAATATAAGGCCTCTTGAAGGCGGGAGAAGAGTCAGCGAAGTCAATATAGGTACTAAGGAAATAAAATCAACTGATATTTTTACCGTACAGCGTAAAACTAGGGCGCGGGAAGCACTTTTTTGCGCTGGGCGAACAAGCACAGCGGTCAGCAGCACGACTACGCATCTGCGAACGCTTTTCCGTCTACGAAATGCAATTGCTAGACGTGAGCTACTCTGGAAACTCGGGCGACGCTTACTGCACGTGCGCAGTACAACAAATAGTCACCTAAGCTGCTTGAAATGCCAAAACTAAATAAAAGTGTAAACCGGTTATACAATATATACCCTATATTAGCAATACTTTCGCATCCAGCCTCGGAACGGCTGTGTCTTTTCATGCTCTCAGCTGGAAACAGCGCATCGGTCACTGACCGAGGTACTACTTCGTCTGAAACTAATATGGATAACTACAAGATCATTCTTCCTCGTCTCCCAACCGGTAACGTTGTCTTGAATACCGTTTTCCTGCATGCGGACTTGAAAGGCCGTCCTTACCGGGCTCCTGACTTTAGGGATGCGTTGGCTCGCGTTATCAACCTCCGTGATGTGTTGTGCATCGGACAATATCAAATGAGTCACGTTTGGATGCTTACCTGCGTCTCCAACAGTGTCAAGCAAAAGCTAGTCCAGCTCGAGCACATCACCGTCAAGGGACTAAAGTGTATGGTGTTTGACCCGGAAACGAGAAACATCAAAATGAAGCTACTTTGGGTGCCGCGCCATTTGGACAACCGGAGGATTTCTGAAGCGCTGGAACCATTCGGAACTACCCAGTCTGTTGCTAGAGAGATGTGGAGGTGTCCAGGAATGGACCACATGGAGACCGGAGCTCGGGAGGTGTCCCTCACATTGAAGGATGGCGTCTCGGTCGCTGACATACCGCACATGATGGACATTTATGGGAGCCAGTGCCTTGTACTGGTCCCTGGCAGACCACCTCTTTGTCTGCGTTGCAACAGGATTGGGCACGTACGGCGGCAGTGTCGTACCCCACGGTGCACCGAGTGTCGTCGGTATGGCCACACCGCAGAAAGGTGTGTCATGACATATGCGGACAAGCTCCGACAAGGTCACGAATTACCAACTGATGAAGATGTGTCCGCTCATGTCATGGATGTCACGGAGGTAGTGGACGCATCGGGGGAAGTTAACCAGCCAGTGTTGGCTGGACCTCCCGAGGCTGTGCCAACAAATCCTGCAGCGGGGAAGAGTGAGCAAGTGGAGCCCCATACGGTGCCACCTGGTCAAGTGATAAGTGGATCGACAAGTGATGAGCAGGGGGAGCCGATTGGCATGGATTCTGCCACTCCCATTGACGCCTTGGAGGAAGACCATGCTTCAGTACCACTGCCTCCCAGCGATGATGAGAGGAGCGACTTGTCTCCCGGTGACGTTGGGGGCGATGCTTCCGTTACTTGCCCCATGGAGATTGCTTCATCATCTTGGGCGGATGCTGTGGCTTTGCCTGACGACGTTCCGGGTGGTAGCAGCGGGCCGATGAAAAGGCCTGCTCCTGTGGATGGCGAGAAGGCATCCATCGCGGGCAAAAAGCAGGCGTCCACCGTACTGGACTCCTCCGACGCTGCTGTTCTGGCTAGTGGTCTTGTGCCGCTGGCTGGTTCCAAGAAGCCAGGAAAGGTACTGTCATCCAAGGCCATCCGCAAGGGTGGTTTATCTGGAGGTGACAAGGACACGTGAGATGCTCCCACAGTATGGCAAGTGTCACAGCACTGCACGCTGCCACACTTAATGTGAGAGGCTTGAGGAACAGGAGACGACAGTACCAGCTTTTGCGCCTCCTTAAACGGATGGACGTGAGCATTGCGGCCATCCAGGAAACAAAGCTCTGTGGAGATGAGGACATATCGGCAGCATTAGAGCCCTTCTTAGAGCAGTACAGTGTTTGTGTTAGCCACTCCGCAGGCTTGTCTGGGGGATGCTTTGTCTTCATCAGCAAGGGCATAGGGTTTTCTTGTCTCTCGTGTAGCACCGATACTTCGGGGCGGTTTATTTGCTGTGACCTTGTCATTGCAGGTGTTGAGTGGCGTGTCATTTGCCTCTACGCCCCCGTGAACTGTCGTGAGCGTACGTCGTTTTTTCTGTCGGTTCGGGATTTTCTACGTACGCAAAGAAAAGTCCTCCTCATGGGGGACTTCAATTGTGTATGTAATGTGCAGGATCGTTCTAGGCTTAGCGTGCAATATGACCGCAGCGCAGCCATCCTGGCTGATCTAGTGCACGAGCATGGTCTTGTTGATGTTGGAGAGAGGAAAGGGAGTTCCGTGCACTTCACTCACTTTCAGTGTACCTCGAATGCACGCCTGGATCGAATTTACATTGCTGCAGAAGAAGTTGCTGGGATTTCCGACTATACTGTGCGCCCTATTTTTTTCACCGATCACTGTATGGTATCTGTTTACTTCGGTAGCTCAAAGCCGCGTGGTGTGCTGCCTCAGTGGGATCTATGGAAGCTCAACGTCTCCTAATTGGCCGATGAAATCTTTTGCAGAAGTATTTCGGAGTGTTTACACAACACTTTTGCAATAGCTGAGCTTTCATTATATCAACATTGGGATCTTTTTAAGCAAGAGGTGCGAAACTTGGCTATAGAAGAGTCAGCTCGTCTTGCGTTTCTAAAACGCTTTCATGTTCGTGAACTTTCCCGTACACTGGTGGACCTTCACGAACTGGAGGCAGCAATGCCTGGATCAAGTATAGATGAAATTGGCGTAACTAAAGGACAATTGCAGCAATATGTTACTGAAAAATACCACGGTGCATTAATTCGGTCCAGAACACGAAGGTTTTATGACAGTTATCCCACTCGCCGTTCGCTGTGTGATGAGCGCCAATCGGCTCTTGCAAAGGAGATAATTGAGATTAATTATAATGGTACTAGGTATACTGACTCAGCTGATATTGCCGGTGCATTCCATGCTCATTACAGCAGGTTATTTGGTGGGTCCAATGTCGTGGGTCATGAGCGTGGCTTTCATTCTCTCATTGGGGCACTTCCAAGGCTTGCGGATGATGAGTGTGCCGGGGTTTCCGGCCCTATTACACTGGAAGAGGTTAAGATTGCCATCTCTTCGCTTAAGACAAACAAGACCCCTGGACCGGATGGACTGAGCGGGGAATTTTATCAGAAGTTTTCTGATATCCTCGCTCCAGTCCTCTTGGACATATTCATAGCCGCATATGATCACGGTGTTTTGCCCCCTACCTTTTACTTAGGGCACACAGTGTTAATACCAAAAACTGTGGATGAACACAAGCTGAGATCTGTAGAGGGCTATCGGCCAATCTCTCTCTGCAATGTTGACTATAAAATATTCGCCAAAGTTTTATCTAACCGTCTTCAACACGTAATTTCAAGTTTAGTTGGTTCTCACCAAACGTGCGGTATTCGGAACAGAAGTATTCAAACGAATATACATATTGCTCGTTCTATATTGGAATACGTGTCTGATTCGGTTGAACAGGTGGCCCTTATCCAAATTGACCTTGCGAAAGCATTTGATCGGGTGTCTCACGACTTTTTATTTGCACTTTTGGAAGCGGCTAATGTAGGTGATGTGCTATATAGAGGCATTCAGCTTTGCTACAAGAATTGCACTACACAACTTGTCGTCAATCGCATCCTCTCGAAGCCAGTTCAGATCAGATCGTCTGTTAGACAGGGCTGTCCTCTATCGCCGCTACTGTTTTCACTGTACATAGAGCCTCTTTGTGTTAGCATACAAAAGAGTCAAAGAGTACGTGGTTTTTCGTTAGCGTCATGTGAAGTTAAAGTTCTTGCGTATGCTGATGACATTGCCTATTTTTGTGTTGACAAGCGTAGTGTTCACGAAGCCCTTGCATTGACTAAGGAGTTTTGTGACGTGTCTGGAGCGGTCATGAATATGGAGAAAACTAAGGGGTTTTGGCTTGGCCTGTGGGGAACCAAACCTTCCAAATTTGCAGGTATTAATTGGGACAGCACACCGCTTGAGTACCTTGGCGTACCTTTGCACCAAATAAGGAACTCAGGACCACACTGGTCTTCAGCACTCACGCATGTCAAGCGTGCCTCGCAGGCATGGATGGGGCGAGAGCTTTCTGTATTTGCCCGTGCGCAAGTCTGCAATGTCTTCTTGGTAGCAAAGCTTGTTTATGTGCTTCAGGTACTGCACTGTGCGCGGGCGAAAGTCCAGGCTCTACACAGAGTGTTTGCTACCTTCGTGTGGGGATCTGAATGGGAGCCAATGCGCAGAGATAATTTGTTTCTTCCTTTACGGTCTGGTGGTGTTGGGTTAATGCATTTGTTTGTGCACCAACTTGTGTCTCGGTTTTTCTTCTACAAGTCAGCGGAGCATCCATTTTTACGTACTGTAATTCAAGAGCGCATAAGCTACCATTTGCCGTTTCTCCTTGTTTCTACGGGTGAGGTCAACCAAAAGCCGCCATGGGGTTTTCTAAAAGAAGTTGTAGATACTTTTCATTTCCTTACTGCGCGGTTTTCTCTGGAGTACCTGTTTAGTCTTTCAAGGACAGCTATGACGAACACTTTAATTCATAATCTATTCCCCGTGCCTCTTTATCGCCAGCCATACTTGCGGGACCATACGAATAATGTTTTAGACCGTGTCAAGCGTATGTGCGTGCCGCCAAATGCTAAAACGTTTTTCTTTAAGCTTCATTCGCAAACGCTTCCAGTTAAAACATGGCTGCGAGACAAAGGAATGTCGATCCCTTGGTCAGACAATTGCCGCTTGTGCAACCAACCAGAAACTATTGACCACTGTTTTGTGCTGTGCCGTGACGCGGTGTTTTTCTGGGACGTTTTGCAACGGACACTAAAAAAGGGCATTGACATCACCCCATACACCATTCGCTTCTTGCCATTTGAGGACGTTAATCGGGTGCCGTATGACGTTTTTGTGCTCCTAGGTTTGTTTAGCTTGTGGAAGTGCCGCATGACTGATCGGCATGCTGAACCCCCTAGGCCGACCAAGGTCATTTTTCGGGAACAGGCGGCGTTGGTACGGAGCGTTTACGTCGCGCAGAGTGATCCACCAGAGTGGCTGCATCTTTTGGATGCGTACGTTTGCTTGCCTGAGTTTTGAATTGGTGCCGACCTTTGTTAGACTGACGGGCTTACCCTTTTCTGTCTGTTAGTGTTTATATTGTGTGTCAATTGTCTTGGCTGACTTCTCTCTAAAATTTCCATGTATTAAAGAAAAAAAAAAAAAAAGCTTCGTGGCTCAGTGGTCTGGGGCGCTAGGTGTGTCACCGCTAGTGTTTTGCAAGTCTCGAGTTCGAATCCCCGCGGGTACGTGCTTTTTTTTTTGTAAGTTAACTTTTTTGTTTTCCGCCGATGTTTTCTATATTGAGTTCACTTTTTTTTGGGCCGCAACGTTCATGGCTACACGAACTAGTTCACAAAACGCGCGCAGGCTGGCACTGGCGCGCTAGCGAGTTCTCGTTGGCGTGCTGTTGCCATAAGCACCGACTGCTTGCAGGCAGTGGGCACAGGCCAGAATGAACAGACCCTTGGCCTGGTGCGAACACGCTTTTTACGATACAGGCATGAGGGAGGCAAGCTCCAAATATGGGGGAAAAGCGCATGACATTTGGGCGTCTGCGGGTACGCGGAGGGCGTTCATGCACTGCGTAGGTCTCGGCTAGTGAATGCTACGACTACAAGCCTTATCTAGTGGATTTTATCTAGTGCATTATCTAGTGCTTATCTAGTATTTATCTAGTGCTTATCTAGTGCATTTTACAGCCGACAACATGGCAGAAGCGCGTTACGATGATTACTGAGATATTGAGAATGCCCATCCAACAACGCCATTGGTTATGTTTTACAGAACCGAAACCGAAACCGAAACTTGTGTGATTGCTAACCTTGGGCATTGTCCAATCACGGCGCCCCTCCTCCCAACGTCACAGTCTTAGTTGGTGCGGCCGCCGCAAACCGCGCATGGTAGTTTTTCTTCTTTCGCGCTTTGTAAAATAATTACCGATTTGTCAACCGGATAAACGATAAAAAGTGTGCTAATTTGAGCCAGTCTACGCAGTGCAAGCAAAAACGGGAGCTTGACAAATTCACTTCAGTGTCCCTTTAATGCCCTAAGATACCCAATGACGTTAATTGGGCGGGCCGTGCTACACGCGAGAAGGCAAAGGCATTAAATGGGTTAGGCATGATGCTGATAATGACCAAAAAGAGAAATTCACTCATATTTTAGATGTCTTTAACGTAGAGAAAAACGTCTTGAAGGGTTACAAATGTTTTTTTTTTAAGAGAACGTTACGAGAAATAGTGTTTTAGGGGCGAAGCTCCTAAAGCCATGGGTCTGTTCATCCCTTGTGTCTCATGGTACGTGACCGCCGCATGCTTTCGGAGATGTCGCAAAGTGGGCCGCGTTGCACGCGCAAGAACCGGCTGCAACCGGCAGCGCAAACTCGGCACCGGGAGCGTGAGCTTGTCTGTGTTCGCCAACGGAGGCGCGAGCGCACGTGCACTGCGAGGGGGCGATCACGCAAGAGATCACGCCACGAACGCAGGCAGTCGTTCTCGGAGATCGAACGAGACGCAAGGACCTTTGCTCGTTTCCTCTCGTCTTGTTCGGGCACAAGTTCGCCCTAAATAAAAGTTCTTTCTTCAAATACGCACTCAGATGTATCCATATGAACCCTACCACGATCCGAGGAACGTGTATAGACTTAGTGTTTGCAAACTTCCCATTGCAGCCAGTACAAGAACCTCTCTCGCTTCATTTCACAGATCATAAAGCCGTCGTAATGAAGGGACCTCGCAATCCAGTCATGACAACGACGAAATGAAAAGAACAAACGAAGAAACGAAACAACAAACGAACAAGAACAAAATAAAAGAACAAAATAAAAGTTGATTTGTACAATGTACGCACACAGTCTTACGTCTTTCTTAATGATGTAATGGACGAACTTTCACGGGAGAGTTACGGTTACCGACGATCTCCCCCTCTCGAGCTTCGCCCCACTTATCATCATTCATTCCGTGGATATGGCGTGAATTTTTTCTAAAAAAAGGGTTCGAGCTGTTTCTAAACGTGGCTTCAGCAGCTGCCGTCGCCAGCCAGCGGTACCCAAACCCGAAAAGTTAAACACGACGAGTTTCACGATGTGGCCTTTTCCACTGTTTTAGTGAACTTCGTCTTCAAAACTTCGCCAAAAAGAGTGCGCAAAAAATCGTCTTATTTCGCCATCCCCTGAGCAGTGGGAGTCTGCGCTGACCAGCTCGGCGCCGGAGCGCCAACTCGCGCTGGTGCAACGAGCCACGGATGCAGCGCAGGCCCGCGGCCTCCTGGACGAAGGAGGCTGACCACACCCCTTTCCCTACCCCTTGAGCTCAGTAAAGAACGTTTTTCACCACCACCACCACCATTTCGAGGTTCAGCTACGTTTCCACGTCAACACTCTGGTGCTGAGAGTTTCGTTAGTATCATTTGGTGCTCATCGCATCCGAGAGTAGGCAGATTTAAGGCGTTAGTGAAGGTGAATGAGTTGTGCGGAACTCATTAATTAAACTAAAAATGATATTGCAGCAAATGGCATTAGATTTTTGCGTGTAGCATTGAATGATGACATTAAAACTTAAGGCATTAATCACTTCATGTAAATGTTCGTGTACGTGTGGCACAGGTGTAACAGCCCGCAAGGGCTAGCAGTATTGGAAATAAATAAATAAATAAATCTGGTCATGGTATCCCCGGACTAGGGACGCCATCCACCATGGATGACCGACAACCATCCTACTGAATTTGAGCAATTCCTTAATTCTTTACGGCATCAAAAACTTGCATTTATTACACACTACAAAATTTAGCATTCATCCAAGAAGATGCACGTCACTGCAGCTATAATGAGGCGTCCGCCACAACTCCGGCAAGCAGACACACCCGTCCAACCGATGCCGCTACTCTGATGGATCACTTGGCGCCGCGTAAATTCGCCGCACCAACGTAGCCTGCTCCCGAAACATGAGCTTCGTTGGGATGGGGGGAGGGGGGGGGGACTAAATTGCATACAGGGCAATGTCCATGTCCTTTTTGACAGTTCGTTGCAAATCATACAAACCAAAGCAATGACCAATGGCTTGAGGTTGCTTACATAAGAATAAATGTTCCTTTTTCGAGCAGCCATGTTTTCACGAGGCGTGTGGACGTATGCAGCTATTAGGCGCCTAGATTTGGCGGGTTTTATTTACAGTTGTTCAAAAATACAGAACGAGGGTTCGAAGCGAACAGGTACGTGGCGCTGAGTGCTTACAGGAAGTGGCAGCCTTGTATCCACACGGCAACGAAATCTTGCCTCGCGCAAGACGCTGACGTGGTGGTGGTGGTGGTTCCAGTGAAATGGCACGTACCCACTCAGGGGGATTGGCCAAACGTGCTATGCCCGTGTGTACGAGATTTCGGCGCACGTTAAAGGGACCCAAAAAAGCTTTGTTAAGGTGGCAATCAAATGCATTCAGGTGGTAGAACACATAACGGGGGATTTTTGAGCCAAGTGTGAGCCCCATACGTTGTACGGATAATTTGTAAACAATTTTTGAAGATAACCTTTCTCAGCCGATGAGCGCGACGCCGCAGCGAGCCGATCGCTGCTGACGCAACGGCGATCGCGGCTGACGCTACGGCGAGCCGCCCCCTGATTCGCCCAATCGCCGGTGAGGTCGGTCGCCGCCAACGTCACTGCCATTGGCTTCCGGCTGCTCTTCCTCCTTCCTGCGCGATCCCGAGGCAAACACGGGTCCGCAGCGATTGAAGCGTGCCTAGGCGCAGGACTGTAGCTAGCGCAGAACGGAAGTCGAGCGTCGCGATGTCACATGGCTATTCCCAGTGTTTCCAGCTGCTTTGAAAGAAGCAGAGAGGGAGGAGGAATCGATTGGCAAGGGGGGAGAGGTGCATTTAATTGCTTCTGGCGCAGCTAATACTGAATGTAGATCAATAATTCCGACGGCATTGCATTGCTATATTGGTGCTACGCGACAATACAGGCCTTTTGTAACTTTTACAAAAGGCTTTTCTGGGTCCCTTTAAATATCCCCAGATGGTCAAAATTAATCCGGAGCCCTTCACTACGGCGCGCCTCATCGTTTGCGCTGCGTCGGCGCGTTAAACCCTACAATCAATCAATCAATCAATCAATCAATCAATCAATCAATCAATCAATCAATCAATCAATCAATCAATCAATCAATCAATCAATCAATCAATCAATCAATCAAAGAAAGTCTTCGATTTGTTTCTAGGTGTATTTCATTGTAGAAGTTTTCAGGTCTGCTCATATCGCGGGGAACATTCATTCGGATTCTTGGTAGCGGGATAATCTCCCGCTGCGGGTATGCGACAGCTATGGAAGCCAACCGTTTCCACGAGCAGTAAGCACGCGCTGTCCCTGTCGCCGACGTAGCCGAGCGAACGCTCACCGTTAGTCTTCGCACGGCAGCAGAGCCAGGAGCTTAGCGAAAGAGAAACGCGTAGAAGCAGCCCGTCAAGGGAACCGTGGTCGACATGCCTCCTCGGGCGGCGTTTCACGGCAAGCGTGGTGGTGGTGGAAAAGGGAGGCGCGAGAAGGGAAGAGGGAAGGTGAAGTCGCCAGCTTCGGCAAGTTCACCTGGAACCGCAGCGGCGTCCGGAGCGGTAACGCCGTTGCCGGGGCAGGGATCGCCGCAGCCTGCAGCAGGCGCGGTAACGCCTTCGCCGGGACAGGGATCACCGCAGCCTGCAGCAGGCGCCACCAATGCGCCCATCCGGTCCCGGGATCCCGCGCCACCCGCAGCCGTCGGACATGAGGGCTACCTCAAGTACGCGTGCTTGCCATTCATTTATGCAGATGTACCCGGCAGAAGAGAACTTCCTGCTTGAGGCACTGCGGTAGTGGGCACCAGGTCGCCTTTTAGGTTTCCGGCCACGATGGGCCTGTTTCTTACGGAAACGAATACAAAAAGTAGGAAGTAATTTCCTGCCCGCCGCGGTTGCTCAGTGGCTAAGGCGTTGCGCTGCTGACCACGAGGTCGGGGGTTCAATTCACGGCCGCGGCGGCCACTTTTCTGATGGAGGCGAAAAGCAAAAACGCCCGTGTGTACGAGATGTCGGCGCACGTTAAAGATCCCCAGGTGGTCAAAATTAATCCTGATGCCTCTACGACGGCGCGCCTCATCGCCTGCGTTGCGTCGGCGTGTTAAACCCTGCGATCAATCAATCATGGAAGCAATTCCTTCTGGGTTTGAAGACGGGACGCGAAGAACATAATGAATTAGTCACGTGCTGATACTTGTCGACACGCTTCGCGGAGTTCTTGGTGAAGCGAATGAGCACGCGTAGGCAGGTCGAATAATGTCAAAGAGGGGAAACAGCCACAGCTAGGATAGCAGGGAGTGTTGGGCAGCCACAAGCAGCAGCGTTGTTGGGTCTGGTTGCCCGTGTTTCGTTTCCAGTGTCAAACGCTGCAGCTCGAGTGCTAACGTACTTCATGTTTTGCTTTTAGTGTGCTTGGCGCAGCTCTTGCTCTATCATTTGCTCCCGACCAGCTTTCCTGACGACTTTCTTAGGCAATGTTTTAAAGGGACAGACCTTTTCTTGTGTACATGTTCTCTAGCTCATATGAACGCCAGCGTTTTATATAGTCGAGTAACCACAGGCAGTTTATAAACAAATTGGCGGAAATAATTTTAATTTGGCAGCAAACTTTCTGAAATCGGAAGGCTGGCAGTTCGTAGTGTAGAAACTTGACACTACAATGTGTCCCGGTCACATGACCTACAAACCTTGCAGCTGCTGAAACGGTCGATCACTTATTGAAAACCTTTTAACACAAGTATTTGTATAATTTTAAATTGTATACGTATTTTAAACATTATTTTGAAAATGTTGCACACGCCGCCCGCAGCCGCTGGGTTGCTCTCAGTGTGGCTAACTGAACCTCCATACCCAGAATCAACGACAGCGGCCAGTAAACAGACCCAGTGAAGGAGCTTTGACAATTCTGCATACGTCAGGGGTGTTTCTTTTGTCAAATTATTCGTTCAGTTGCCAGAAACGCCAACGGCAGCTTAAAAAAAAAAGGATGCGCCCGGGCAGAATCAAACTACTGACCTCAATATGGAGCAAACATGAAGCATGAAGCAGAAATGTTACATAGGTACACCCTTTGACAAAATTTTGTGGGCCCATCCTAAGCCGTCTCGACCACAAAGAATTCAAAAGAATCGGCTTTACCTTTAAATGTGACAAATATTGTATGGCAGTTAGAAAGAAGGGTGCTTTCTCTAGCTTTCCTGCATAAAAAGATCAGCCTGGCTCGGGACAAAAGCTTGCACATTGATTTTTTGCATTGATTTTTTGCAGCCTGCGCGTTTCAGGCTTGGGCGACAAAATTTTGACAAAGGCTGTACATTTTATTGTCCATATCGAAGCAAGTCATAGCATAGCATAGCATATGTCAAGTCATAGAGCAGTCATCAGTCATGGGCCATAGCCACACACCGCAATTGCAGTAATCATATAACGCTCTTGAGCCATATTGATTGACTATGAGGTTTCACGCACTGACGCTTCACAGGTGATGACGCGCACCGTAGTGGGTGGCTCCGGATTAATGTCGACCACCTGCCGGGAATCTTTAACGTGCGCCAAATTTTCGAACACACGGGGGTAGTTTTCGCTTTTCGCCTCCATCAGAAAAGCGGCCGCCGCGGCCAGGAATCGAACTCAATGTTCTTGGGCTCTCACGAGCGATATTGGTGTCTTGATTTGTATAATAGGGATTCTGCACTTCCTTTGATATCTTGTTCCTGCGCGTGTTATAATGCAAAAATTGCTAGATAGCAAGCGAGGTGATATCTATGCCTGGCAGAACCACGATGCAGTAGTTCAAAATGGTTTGAACCACTGCTTTCTCTGTTCCGCTGAGGAACTCGGAACAGAAGCGAAAGGTTCAAACGCCCCCCCCCCCCCCCCCCCTTAAAAAAATTCGGTTTGAAACAGGGAAGCTCCAACAGTGAGCAGGTGCGTGCCTTCGTAAATACCAGAATTAAATTAGTGGCTCTAGGAGTGGGTTGTTCCCGTTGATACGTCGGGTGTTAAACAACCTTGGGTACATCCTAGTGATGTTGCAAGTGCTCATTGAGTTCTTTGGGCCCCAGTGGTTGGTTCGCTGCAGCAGGGTCTTCTGCCCCACAAATAAGTCTCGCAGGACGGGGTCAATAGATGTGGGAAAAAGTGCGCGACCTCCGGTACAATCCCTACCGGAATCACCGTCATCACGAAGAGTCGCAGCCGTTCTTAGAGTTTCAAGTTTTGGAGGCTTCATGCGCCCAAGCTGCACCTGGGCTGCGAGCCACGCCGTAGAGGAGAGCTCAGGATTAATTGCTCAGTAGAGCTCAGGAGAACTCAGAATTAATTGCTTTTCGCCTCCATCTGAAAAGTATCCGCCGTGGTCGACAATGGAACCAGCGTCACTGGGCTCAGCCGCATGGCGCCTTAGCCACTGAGCCATCACGGCGGGTCATTTGGCAGAAGATAACAATGAGAATCGTTGACGACTATCGCTAACGCTCTGTGCGTGCCTATCGCGAATATTTTAAGTTTCAGCGTATCTACGGCGTAGCTTTCTCGACAAATATAGTGTAGGCACCAAGTCGAACCTTGTGTCATCCTGCAGGGAACGCGGCCAACAGCCTGAGCGGCACTTCAGCCGTCGGGCCTCCACGGTGGCAACGTTTTCGGTCTGCATCTTCTTAGCACTGATGGTGGTTGGCGCAGCGGCGTACGCGTACGAGCGGTACCGGTTCCGCTTGCCACCTCGCCAGCCTCGCTTCGTCTCTTCCACCGTCATGGGGCACTACCGCGGATGGGCGGCCGTCACCGGGGCCAAGCAGTGCACCAACGTCACCAGGTGCGCTCTCGAGGGACGCGTTTTAGCATATCGAACAGCTATGGCTAGAACCTCCGTTCCCGGATAAAGATGTGATCGGTGTTCGTCTTCAGTGAGTACGAAGCGTCCTCAACACGAATCAGAAAAGAAATTCACGGTTCTTCCACTCTTGAAGAAGGATGACCAGCGAAGCTGGGAACAGCAAAAGAAGTTGCCCATTTGCCCGTACGCATAAGTTCCCGATTAAGTTCCCGCTTACGAATAAGACGCCAGTAAGTCGAAGTCGGCCTCGGCAAATAAGCCGGTTGCCAGAAAACATGACGGAAACGCTACCTTAACCGAGCGTTTGTGTCAGTTTCGGGCACACAACTTATTACCTAGACAGCGCTGAAGTTGTTGAGAACTTATCATATACTTATCGCGTTCGGGCAAACGGGAGATCTTGCTATGGAGTCCGGTTCGTGGTTCCGGACGCTACGAAAAGTTTCTTCATCGCTTTCTCGGCCCGTGCACCGTTCTGGAAGAAACCTCAACCATCAACTACCGCATCACTCCTAGGTCTGTTTGAGTAACTACTTAGAGAATTAGCTGATCGAATGGATCTTGGAAGGACGGTTGTTTAACTTTAGAGGGCAAACATGGGACTGACTGACTTCGGCCGATTCGGTGAAATAAACTATGACTGCGCCCATGGCCTTCATGATGCACCACTATTTAGACCATTGCCGTCTCACTGTCTGTGCAACAAACGAACCCAAACCGCAAAACCACGGAGGACAGAAGACAGGTCGCATCCGGCCATGAGACCATCCGCGTCGCAATCTCCCTTATCCCCCTAGCACAACCGCAATGTCAGTGGTGAGCGCGTGAAGCCTACCTGCGTGTGCATGCCCTATCCACTATAACAAAACCTAATTTCTCTTCTGGAATCTGTACAAAACCGCTCAGCTCGATTTATACTTTCCGACTACTCCCGTACCTCCAGTGTTTCATTAATGAAAAATAACCTGGTTCTACCAAGTTTACACAATCGCAGAAAAATTTCTCTACTTTCTCTGTTTCACAAAATCTATTCCATAACCCATCTATGAGACGCGACCTTTTCTCACGGCCCACGTACATATCATCCCGCATCGACAATTCCGTTCAAGGTTGCCGTTCCATCTGGCCGCACCAACCCATTCTCAGATTCATTTCTCCCCAAAACGTCTGAGGAATGGAACCACCTTCCCCACCACATTGTGTCCATTGAAGATCCCGCATCTTTCAAGAATGCACTTTCTGTACATGTAATGCAGTAACCTGGTTTCCGGAAATATGCTTGTGTTTACATACCGCCTGTACTTCTACACTGTTTCCTCTTTTCATGCACTGTACCCACCCCCTCTGTAACGCCGTAAAGGCCCTGAGGGTACTCTAATAAATAAATAAATAAATAAATAAATAAATAAATAAATAAATAAATAAATAAATAAATAAATAAATAAATAAATAAATAAATAAATAAATAAATAAATAAATACATTCAGTTCAACTCAATTCAATTCAATTTTTATTTCCAGTAAAACTGGGTGGTTTCTTGGGTAAAAGCTGCCTGAGCAGCTTGAAGGAGCGTAAGAAAGCACTACAAGGCTCAGCGACGAGCATAATCCCAAGCGTATACATTTGAACTTGAACATAGCAAAGTACATTGCAACAATAAAACAAACAAATGATTACCACCTTTTCTGAAATTCACAATACTTCCCAAAAAGTACGCAAAATGTAACAGACAACAAGGCGAAAGTACCATTTCCAGGAGGTCATTCAAAATATGTATACCAGAGATCTCAAATTATGGAAACACAAATAATCAAACGAGTATATTATACTGCAAATCTGAAAAATATTGCCGAACTTGTTTGTGTGAGAATATGGCTATGTTTTGATATTTATTCGATGGAAGATTATAGACCAACATTTGTAGTTCATAATTGGTACGAAAATAAGCCGTTTTCCAGGCATCATTACGTCGTGTGTTTATATTTGAACTCTGGTATTGCCGGTCGGCCAATGAGGTTAGGAAATGTCTGATACTAGGTGAATAACAATAGTAAGTCTGTGTGAGGCGCAATTTATAAATGTACTCTATTTTAATTGTATCATGCCTCTTGAATGCATCCTGCGTTGTATGAAGTCGTTAAATACTTGCAGTCGTTCAAGTTTTGATGCAGCCGTCGATATTTTGGCACTCTGGCTATCACCATTCAAAGTGGAATTGCGGGGTGATGAAGAGGCATTTTTAGCGAGTGAAAAATCACAGTTGTAAATGTGAAAAATCAGTGGCTCGGCGCGTGTATACAGGTTGTCCCAGGTATCATGAACCAAGATTTAAAAAGAGTAATGGCGTAACTCGAGGAAAACCTAGTGCATAATGTTTGCAGTACTGTGGAGAAGCGGGCAGAATTTTTTCCTTAATGAGACCTAACTAATTAATTGTAATTAATTATCTAACTCGAGAAGTACTGTCAATGAGACACTTCTAGGTACCCACGAGGGACATCTAACTGCGGTATTTTCAGCGACGGACTAATTGCGTACTCATTTATTGTGATTGATAAAGAAAACCCGCGAAATATGAAAAAATACCACGTGACGGCGCCTCCGCGCGCATTAGCGCGCATCGTAGAGCAACGCCCTACAACAGGCTGCCTTTGAGTTAGCCAGAATGAATTAACAAAAGAAAAAAAGAACAAATCGCGGCCGAGTTTGTGCCTTATCTGCACACGCGCCGCGCGAATCTTGCTGTTGCTGCTCCTTCCATGGGTGCCATTATCAAAGTGATGCGCTGTCTCTTCAGGCGGGTGACAGGCGAAGCAGTTGCTTTCAATCAGCTTATTTGGGGACACTGCTTTACAATGCGCGCGGAAGCGGCGCCGTCACGTGGTATTTTTCATATTTCGCGGGTTTTCTTTATCCGTCAGAATAAATGAGTACGCAATTAGTTCGTAGCTGAAAATACCGCACTTAGATGCCCCTCGTGGGTATCTACAAGTGCCTCATTGACACTTCAGTGATTAGGACAGTACTTCTCGAGTTAGATAATTAATTACAATGAATTAGTGAAGTCTCAATAAGGAAAAAAATGCTGCCCGCTTCTCCACAGTACTGCAAACATTACGCACTAGCACAAGTGAACTGAGACGGGCTAGTTGGAGCATGATGCCACTTAGAAAAAACAGCGCCAAAAAACGATACGACAGGGAGTAAAGTTTGCCAGCGCAGTGTGTCTTTACTCCCTGTCGTATCGTTTTTTGGCGCTGTTTTTTTTTTCTAAGTGATATTACGCACTAGGGTTTCTTCGAGTAACGCCGTTGCTCTTTTTTTTTTTTAACCTTGGTGCATGATAGCTGGGACACTCTGTATAAACAGAAACCTTCCGATCATCTGCGTAGGAAGATTTTCGACCGGAACGGGACGGTGGGTGACGCTACAGTGGCAACCCTGCTGTGCGTTTGCGTCGCACTGCCTCACTACTGCGGCCTCGGAGGTGGATACGTCGGCATGTACTACAGCCGGTAAGCCTTGATAAAGAGTGGTACTCCTGATGAATGGGCGCACTTCAAAATTCTGCAGCCTACTGGGATAAGAGACTGGGGTAATTCAAGCTTTATTTTTATTTTCGGCACTTTGCGGGGGGCTTCACACCAGTTATAGTTTCGAATTCATAGATGGTAACTGTACAGACCTCCTTATGCACTATGCGCGTTCATGCGGTTATGCACTACAACGTCTGGTTCAGCCTAAGTAAGAATACATGGAAATTGAAAACTCATCAACTATGAGCTGAGTCTTTAATTTCGCTTTCGCAAGCGCTGGAGTAATGCACTGTCGTGATGCGCCCGTTGAGTTAGGCTACCATGCTTCGGCCCTCATCCTAATGAAATAAACTTACACCCCACCCCATACTGGCCTCCGTCGCCTCTCACACGCAGACAGAACAAAATGGCTACCAACAGGCGGCCAACAGCTTCAATATCAACGGGTCGAGCGGCGCAGCCACGAGAGCACTCGTCAGCTTGTGAGCAGCAGAGTAGCATGACAATGATTAGTGTCGCCTGCTGTGGGGCCGATAAAAAGATTCAGGGCCCTTCCACCACGTGAAGAGGGATGGTAATGATGATGACAGAAAACGTCTATTCAGTATCAATCAGTGGGATTTTTAAAAAGTCATGTCTAGGAGTCGGCCAGGTTCCCTTGGTACCTGGCGGCTGCGTGAGCTTGATTGATGATCGTCCGTTGCGTTTCTAAGTCTGAGCAGAGTCACAAAATAAGGCTTTAGAGTACTGTCACTGAGGTGCGTAAGGGGAGGTGGTGGCCATTTTGGTATTTATCAGTGTCGCCTCATTGCCGCTACTGCGGTCTCGCCGCTAACTTTTTCCGGGTCCTTTATAAACAACACTGCCGAAGACGCAGCAGAACAGCATCTTCGGACACACTTCTCCCGCGGAAATGCTGCGAAGCGCGGTATCTTTTATTCGTGTTTGAACAACGTAAGTCACGCGAAGCCGCAGAGCAGGACTACTACAGTCGACCGACGAAAATGTATAATCAACAAAATGGCGCCGTCTGCTAATCGTCGCACAGTAAACAAATGTCGCGTGATGTGAATTGACTAATGATTGTGGTGGCCTCACAGAACACCGAGAGAAAACAGTGCCGATGCTCTGAAACCTTATTTAGTGACACCAGGTCTGAGTTGAGCTTCAGAGCCTCCTTAGCGTCTATTGCGTGTGCCGTCTTATATCTGTGGGCACGTCAATATTATTAGGACCATGCTTGCCAGGCTTTCACAATGTTTGCGATCCGCGTCTAGGCAATTCTTTCTTGTTAATTTATAGTAGTGTGTTATTTATCGGCACGTGGGCATCCTGTCTATTTGTGACGATATTCGTCCAGCGAATCTTGCTCTCTGGTGGGAGCTGCTATGTTACTGGGGATTTGCTGTGTGGAATTACAAGGGCAGTGGCGCAATTTATACGTCACCGACTGAGGACACGCATTATTGGCGGGTAGGGAAAATGACGTTTTATTACACCGCGTGTACGCCAATCAGGGCGCAGGCTCAGTGATCCCAACAAGTGGCCGCCGAATAGCGCCCAGCATTGCGACATTTCAGGGAGGGCGTGGCGAGGAGTGTACAGTGGAGCTGTAACCATAGTCCCCAGGTAGATCCCAGGCCATGGTTCACTGTGCAACACACAATGTAAGAAAGCATCCGATTGCTGGATCTTCGCCAAGCTCCACAATCGCATCTGCAGCAATAATCACTGGGGTGTCGCCATTTTCACAAATCGTAGATTCGGAGTGCTGAAAACAAAACCCCGCAGAATAATCTATGTACACACCTGTCTGGTTATGTAGGGGGTAAGTAAAGCTGTAGACTGGGCTAGTTGGTCATCATCATCATCATCATCATCATCATCATCATCACCAGCCTATCTACGCCCACTGCAGGGCAAAGGCCTCTCCCATTATTCTCCAATTACCTCGGTCCTGTGCCAACTGTGACCAATTTATCCCCGCAAACTTCTTGATCTCATCTGCCCATCTAACTTTCTGCCGCCCCCTGCAACGCTTGCCTTCTCTAGGGATCCACTCTGTTGCCCTTAATGACCAGTGGTTATCTTGCCTTCGCATTACATGCCCTGCCCACGTCCATTTCTTTTTCTTAATCTCTACTAATATGTCTTTAACACCAGTTTGCTCCCTGACCCACTCCGTTGGCTAGTTGGTAATTCATAGTGAACAAATGTAGCGCAGCAGAAACACAAAGGACGAAAGATTACACACGGACGAGCTACGTCACGGGCGTGCGGTGCGAGCTACGTGGGACAGACTGGCAGATGTCTCAATGAGCGTCTACGCGAGCATGCCAATAAGGTGCGCAATGTCAATGAAGGTTTTTTGGCGCAGCATGTCAGCACGTGCAGGGATTGCACTGCGCAGTTCTCTAGCACCGCAGTTGTTGAGATAATCAAAGACAAACAAGCGCGCTTAATCAGTGAGGCAGCTGAGATTGCGCGGGAAAAAAAAAACGACTGTGTTAGCAAACCGTCGGTTGCGTTATCTGACCGTGAATTACATTTTCTGCAATGTGATGCCGTACGCGGCAGGCCACTGTGATTGTGACGATGTTTGGCGCGTGTTGGGTGTACTCGATCTTTCTTTGTCAGTATTTTTTGTTGTTTCGTTTTTGTTTCCTACGTCTTTTTTGTTTCTGCTTAGGCTAAGCATATATATTTGTCGTCTTGAGAATAAAGAATCAGTTGGGAGTGAGCGCTCGTCTGTGTGTAATCTTTCATCCCTTGTGTTTCTGCTGCGCTACATTTGTTCACTATGTAGGGGGAACACGACGAAGGAACGTGTTAGCTCCATGCTCTTCTCCACCTCTGGAGTTCTTGATTGACTGGGGCCCCGCCCACAGGGGATTGGTGGGGTATGGAGCGGCTAACACCACTGCATGTGAATTGCCATATTTGGCGGGAACAGCACCACGCCGCTTCTTACCGTACTTCCCAACGACTACGGGGAAAGGTTGGAAGCACTCGTGGCAGCCTGGGCACTATACCCACCTTCGCAAAGAGCTAAACGCAATGGAAGCCGCCTCACATCCAAATACTTAGACAACTCCCCACACTTCCACATCTATAGCCTGAGGAAAATATGCTCGGGTTGTCCAACCTGTTGCAGCCCTCCCACAATATTCCGCATATCCTGGGAGCGCAACAGCAATGGGCGTACAAACACAACACCAGAAAAAAATAGTTGTTAGGGAGCCCTGGCCTGCTCTGGAAGACCACATTTATATGGTCAACATGGCCCAGGAGAAAACCAGACTCAGTGGTGTTCTGGACTAGGAAGTGACCCCACCCATCAGCGACACCAAAAGTCCTGTGTTCCAATACAAGTTCATTCATTCATTCATTCATTCATTCATTCATTCATTCTTGCAGTGACACACATGGTCACAGTGGGTCTTCTTTGGGTCCGCATTTATTACGGGAGGAAACGCATGCTCCCGGAGCAGGTTCAGGTAGATGAAAGAAGCTTGCTTCTCTCAGCCGCTCGCCTAAATCGTGTTGTGCACTCTAAAAACTTCGTGGGCGAGTGCAGGAGGAACAAGATGCTTACAGTCCCATTCTGGGGTCTTTCTCTTGAGTGCCTGCGCCAGCGAGGAATGCAAGCAGTCCATTTAACGTGGACGTCTTACGCTGTCTTCAACAGCACCGTTTTGTGGTTCTCTGTGTGTGTCACGTCCGGTGTGCAGAGAAAAGGAAGATTACCATTGCGCACACGTGGGGTGAGAGGATGCTTGAATGGCAGCTCCCACGTGGTTTGAACTGTGACTGTCGCAATGCTATTATGCGGCAATGTGCCATCTACGCCGAGGTGTTGAACTCGCACCACACCACAGGTCATGGTCCGAGACTGTCGCGGGCAGGGGCTATTCTACACGGGTACAAATTCTTCGACATAGCGAGGGATTAGTCTTTGATCCTCTGTTTGAACTGAAAAAGCATACATAATGAGCACAGAAGGAACAACGGTGTTCACGAACACAACAATTACGAGACAGAGACGGTTTATAACCGGGAAAAAACACAGATGATTCTAAACGTGCACGTATGGCTGCAATAGAAGTATAATATAAGGAATACTATTGTAGGGAAAAATGACAAAACTGAAGAAATCGGCCAGTGCAAGGCAGAGCACATTTATAATTGAAAAATAGCATAAAAACCATAGGCGCGCACATACGCAGTACTTAAATGATTAAAAGTTGTAAGGACAAAAAAAGGCTAAGTACAAGACAGAGTACATTTAAAATCAAGGAAGAACACAAATTACAGTGCACATGGACATACCGCTACATGAACACTAAAGTGCAAGTAGACATGCTGTAGCGGAAGATGACAAAACTAAAAAAAGGAGATGGCGACAAACTGCTCTAAGAAAGCCAGTGTAACGTAAATGTGGGGTGGCAGTTGTGTGCGGAGGTTTTCTCCCCTTCCATGCACTGTAGTTAAATTGGGCTGTTTTCTCTAAATATCGAAATTAAGGAATACAGGACTTAACGTGCACAATACAGCCGTAAATGAGTCATAAATAAGTCACTTCAGTGTTCCTTTGCGCAATAGTACTTTACGGTGCAATTTCCTTTGTAATCAGCACGGCAGGTTGGGTCACTTTTGTGGCGGTCAACTCATTTGCTCTTTTTTCTTGCTGCTCTCAGGCAGACGCAAAGTGCCTTTGCTTTGATGGCAAGAACGAGGGCACCACGCGCCGCGAAGAAGGAAATGTTCGGAAACAAACCCAATGCATCGCTTATGGGTAAGCGTCAAACCACTTGCGAGAAGGCAAACGCGGAGTGCTGCTGTAAACAGCCTAGCCTTGCCAAAGGCTAGGGTGGACGTATGAGTCGGGGTGGAAAAACGATGTTTAGAATAGGTGTATTTTGCCAAACAAATTGATCGTTGCCGTCTCTAGCGGGCTTAGACACAGGAGTCCAACACGTTCATCAGGACACCCATATTACCGGGAACCATGCATTGTATTTGTTTATATTTTTGCTTTTACTGCGCGGCTGCGCCGGGCTGTGTTTTCTGTGTCTCGACTGAAGCGCATGTTCCATTCTTTTTCTTATACTGCACGGATTATCTCATTTCACAGGGAGAATACTTCGCCCTAACGCCACTAGCCTGGAATAGTGTTCTTTTATCTACAATGTACTCGATGGGATTGAATGGCTCGAGAAGCATCCGCGCGGAAAGATAAATGCCCTCTGAGCAGACGCCGCGGCATTCGATTCGCCTGCACTCGGCTACACACGTTACTTTGTTGACTGCTGCCACGCCGCCTGTGTATTTTTTTAGTTGTTAGGGGAGCACAAGTTCGCTCTAATAAACTTGTTTTTCCTTCAAGAGAACTGTGTCATCTGCCAAAGATGACGCAGTTGTCTTGAAAGAAAAGCAAGTTGTAACGAAGCCAAAGATGACGCAGTTGTCTTGAAAGAAAAGCAAGTTGTAACGAAGCCAAAGATGACGCAGTTGTCTTGAAGGAAGCTGCGGTGACCGCTCTGCAGTAAAAAAAAACAAACAAACAAAAACAAACGCCGAGCGCCTCGTGTGCACGTGCTTCACGGCGACCGCCCAGCGTTTCCTGCACATGTTTCTCAAGCCTAGCATACCAACTTAGGTACCACAACCTTTCACCCTCACATCTTAAGTCTGGGAAGCGCTGATGGTTTCTGTCTCTCCTGGGCCACAGCGATTAAAAACCCTTGCTATTAGCCTTCCTTCATTGTCCTTCAGTGCTTATGAAGCATGGATTGTAACTGCACCAATTCCGTTCCGAAACGCTCTCTGGGCATTGAAGTAACGCTATCGCGTCGTACATTTTAAGACCGAAACTTAGATGCCACTTAAAACTGTCTTTCTCTTCTCTTCGCGCTGAACGTTTTGGGCCACGGACATGAAAAATCAAAGGTTATTCTAATGCTACTCCGTTGTAAAAAAAAAAAAAAACAGTTCTACCGGACCCAGGCACATTTTGGTTGCAGATTCCATGTTCGCGTACGGCAACAGGCGAAGGAGCAGATATGCCAATTTCTTGCTGGAATGCCGGTTCATTTAGAGTTTTAACCAATAGTCTTCAGGCCATGACCGCCTTTATAGATAGCCACCTGCCCATGCTCGGTGTTTTGTTATGGCTTGTTGGTTTTTAAAGACGGTAGTCTTTCTTGGGCTACTTAAACACATAAATTATGGTCTGCCTATCTGTCGCTCTGTGACTCGATTAAGAAACCCGGCCAAAGTCAAAGAGAAGCTGCGCAATAGTCTTATAAACCCACAGGCAAATCCGAACGTCTAAATCCGGTGTCAATATTCATACTTGTCAACATTGTTGAACAAGAACAAGACATTACGCAAACATAAGTCAGAAAATCAAGACATGAGCAATATTTCCAGTGTTCCTTTATTACAAATTTCATGGATTCTTGGTTTTTACGATAGCAAATGAAATACTATATCAACTGCAGAAAAGAGCCGCCTGGTGTTGCCCGCCCTCCTGGCGGCATTTAAGAAGTCATACGGCAACAGCAACGAAGGGTTCCACTAGATATTTTCCACGTTCCGCTTGGAACCCCCGTGTAGTACACTCTAAACTTTTTTTCCACCCATATACTCCCTAGAGGTTCTTTTTCGCCTGTCCTCTAGTGATCCTCCTTGTAGGAGTTTTTTTACTACATGGAACAGGGAGGCTTTGTTTACCTCCTCAAAACAGGGTGTTTTTAGATGATAGAAAGGAGGTAGTTAGGGAGTGTTAAGAAATGTTAGGGAGAATTTAAGGAGATCAAAATGGAGTATTCTTTACTTCCTCAAGGCGTTTTTAAGTCATGTTTATGGACTTTTTAGGCGGTTGAATAGGAGCTTATTATGGCTCCCTTGGGAAGTACTTATGTTATTTTAGGGGCGTTTTGAGGAGGTTCAAGGGAAGCATTTACTTTTTTTGCATGGAGTTTTACGTTTTGTAGGCCTCGCGAGGGGAGTTTTTAGGAGGTTCAAGGGAAGCATATATTTCTTTTGAATGGAGTTTTGCAAAGTTGGGGCGGTTTTGTAGGCCTTCCGAAAGGAGTTTTTTCAAGGCCACAAGGGAGAGTTTCTAGTTCCCTGCGGGAGTACTGATTTCACACGGTTTTGCTCGGTTTCAGGTTTATTTCAAACGAACTTTCGCATACAAGTTTACATGGTACATGGTGTACACAAGGAGGCTCCGAAATAAAAACTTAGGGCGACCTCCTATAAGAAAGCAAAAATGGTAAATTGCTAAAAACACGCCAGTTAGGAATGGAAGACAGCAATAGAATGCTAGTTGAACAAACCGTAGAATTAATATTACTACAAGAACTGGAAATACGCGAAAAACAAAGATAGGCGCAAACACAACCACATGGTAAGTGAAATCATTATATAATAATAGCGGATCAAGAACGCGTCAGTACTTATCAGAACTTATCAGAACGCATCAGCACTCAGTACACAAAGTGAAAAAATGGTTGCAGTGGTTTACAACAACAAAAAAAATTCAGTTGGTGGTGAAATGAGCGATCTGTGTGCTAGTTGAACAAACTGTAGAAACAATATTACTACAAGAACTGGAAATACGCGAAAAACATATAGGCACAAACACAACGGCATGGTAAATGACATCATTATATAATACTAGAGGATTGAGAACGCGTGAGTACTTATCAGTACGCATCAGTACTCAGTACACAAAGTGAAAAAAATGGTTGCAGTGGTTTACAACAACAAAAAATTTTTTCAATTGGTGGTGAAATGAGCGAGAGCTGTGTAACGATTTGATATTGAAAGGTAACGAGCATTTTGTAGATGGTAAAGGCACAAGAGATAAATGATGTAGGAGACAGACAGCAATGAGATGGCTATGGATAAATGAGTAATATAAAGAACGAGAAATATGCTGCGGAAAATACCAGTGCGTTTTGATAAAGACACAAATGCGCCAAGAAAAGTGACCCAGTCTGAGGGGTTAATTGCAAGGATATAGAACAGAATGAATGGGTGGTATCGCGACAGCTTCTTCAGAGTGAGAAGAAAAAGCCATGTAATTCGTGTTTGTCCAATAATTTTGAGTTGATTCATTTGGCACCAGTTGCCAACATTATTTAGATAATTGTTTCAAGTTATATTAGTTGGTTAATATTATTGCTTCACTGAAAGATAGCTGTATTATCAGCATACAGAAGGGCCCATCAAATATCCCCTGTTCAGTAAAAAAAAAAAAGAAAACGTCAGAAACCTAATACGAAATTCTTTAAACTACTATCCAATGATTACAGGATTGAAAACAAATAAAATATTGGTGCGGGATATTGATGCGATAAAAGTTAATTAGTTCTAAATCCTTCACACGTGGTTTGGTGCTGGCAAGGTCCAAAAAGGCATGTTCCACAAACGTTAGAGCTCTGTGTGCCTTCTTGGGATACTGAATGTTGAAAACCCAGAACGATGCAAACAGACTACACAGTCCTCCCAGTAAAGATGATGCAGTCAAGACACTCTGGCCATCGATGCGGAGGCTAATTTCCCCGTTCGCGGAATGCAGGCAGGGAGTCAAAGGAACATCTGCCTGAAAAAGCAAAAAATAAAAAAAAATGCCCCACGTGTAAAATTCAAAACAGACACTATGGTTAAATGAACTTAATAATTCGGTACAGTAATAAAATTGTTATGCCAGGTTCCCTGCGAATTTCAGTACTTAAATTAGGAATGCAAAGGCTTCATAAAACCAAGTGCCAGTATATTAACCATCGTGGCTTTTGCAGCAATAAAAAAGATATTACTTCCGCACAATATACTCGAGCACAACTTTAAATGGCAGTGAAGTTAAAATGCAAGTCTCTCTAGGTTGATAGATTAGCTCACGGAGAACACTATTATACCCCTCTTACACCTGGCATTTTTTTAAAATAAGGTTGAAACTAGCAAAAACACGTTTTCACCGGAAGGGCTTAAGTGGCCTGACGCGCACAACTTCTTTCTTGGCTGCCGCTGGATGGTGCTACTCGTCCATACTTGGGGTGGCAGTACCGCTTTCCAAGGGAGCATGCGAGCTACGCATGAGAAAATCGTTCGACGCCAAAACTTGCGAGGCCTCAAAAGGCCAATGTTTTTCTTCAGTGAAGCGTAAATACTGATCACAGGTCCAATGGAGAAACATTTTGCTTAGTGGTCTCGAACGGCAAATGACAGGGGAGTTTGGGGAAGCATGAGCGATTTGACCGGAACTGACCAAACTGCTTGGTACGTGGTAATGTTGTATTCAGTTGCTTGTATACTGCTATTAATCACCGCTGCTTCACTTGCTTCCGGTTTATCCTGATGCAAACAACGACTGCAGTCGTGTTTGCGTCACGTTTGATGAGCAGTTGAACAGCGATTTCTCAGCACTTAAGGCATCTTGGCACTAAATCAATGCTGAAATGGCTATGCGGAGGTCCGACTTCCGTTTGAAATCAACGTGCTGGTTGTCTTCAATGACCCTTTAACAACAAGTTACCCTTATGCCTCATCACTGCAACCGATTGTTCCTACGTGTGGTGCAAAGTGTGTTACTGTGAGTATTTTCAACGTGAAACGAACCGTTTCTGTGATTTGTAGGAGTGATTCTGCTATTAATTACTGCAGTGACAACAAGCTATGAAAGAAAATCCCGCCATCTCCACGAAGTGAATGATGATGAGAGGGGCGAATCTAAAATGCTTATCAGCAGACAATGTGACGCATTAAGTGCAAGCTGCTTTCATAGTGTGTGCATTGACTTTAGGATATGGCCCCCTGGCAGAATGATGCGCTGCGCGAGATTTTGCCGTACCTAAAAGGACAGGCAACTCATTTTTACGGAGTATAGGATCTGTAAAAGGGTTGCGAGTTGGGCGAGTTGGTAATTATGCATTGCGAAAAATAAACTGCGCGCAAATTAACGAGGACAAGAACACATGAAGACGGCACAAGCGCACACTCGCAACTAGTTTATTATTGCATAATTCAAAGCTTTATATGCCCAAGCGCCCAATTGCCGCGCCCCCAATGCGTCACAGTTCTCGGCGCACTCAGCCGAAAATACTAAAAAACCGTAACAACAAAACCACAAAACAAACTTTGAGGCGCACGAAAGGCGAAAAATCAGCAAAGATAACCGCATCATACATGGATTAAGACCCCCCTCCCACCCCCAACACGCATTCCCAGAAGCACCGAAATAGCGCTCAAAATAGCGCTCGATTAAGCAGGGCGATAGAGGAATGACTGATACATTCGGAACCAGCTTTTCTGATGTGGCTGGCTTCTACAATTTCTCGCGTTTGCTGGTTCTTATGTCGAAAAAGGATGGCTGTGCGCTCAAACACAGGGACACAATCAGGTCTGCATGCGCGGCAATGAGAAGATAAGTGGCTCAGGTCACGTTGAAAAATGAAAAAAAAAATATATATATATACGGTACTTTTAGACGTCGTACGCTCGAGTTTGTGACAACGTACCCGTGTGCGGCTCTGTCCTGAAGGTCGGAGAAATGCAGGCGGGTTGTGTCATATTTCTCGTCTTGCATTACGCTTTCTTTTATATATTAGCGCCCTCTTTCCCGATCTCTCTACCTTCCTTCCCGCTTCCGTCTGACTGCGCTGATTTTCGCCAGCACGAAGTAACCGTCACGTTGCTTTGAAACGACGCCGCGCGCGACAAACGATTTTACCTCGACAGCCCTGTTACAAACCGGCCTACAAAAGAATGCGAACGCATACCCCAAAACCCACAAACAAGTAAAATAATACGAGTGTGCGCTTTTTTTCTTTGCCCGTGCGTGTACGAGCTGTGAGCGGCACGGGTACCCGGGTACTTCGCTGTTAACCCTATCCAAACGTTTGACAAACGCATCGACTGATGAAAGACCACTTACCAGCGAGCTGTCCACACCTGTCGCCGTATCCAAATGTTGTTTGCGGCCGTTCCTCGTGTGACAGGGGCACATGAAAATCTTTCCACCAAATGGCACTACTAGTCCTTCACAAATAAGAAAAAACGACGGCCCAAGGCGAGGCTTGAAGCTCCGGCTGCGCCGAGTCACCGGCCGCGCTGCGTTTATAGCACAGAGGTTGTTTACATCCGGGCAGCCAGTCGTGCCGCCAGGGCAAGTTGAGTCGTTGCAGTCGGGTGCGTTGGCGCGCTGGCACGGGAATTTAAATCGTCTATGTATGCGCAAGCAAGCGAAGCAGATGAACGTTGCAAATGTTTGCAACGGCGAGAACTGCCTCTTCGTTAGCAGCAGAGTTTGACAACACCTATCGCCAAAATAAACAGATTGAGACAACACGGCCGCGCTCTCTGCCTGTGATCGCGCTGGTTGAAGCATCTATACGGGTATACGTACGGTATTGATTTTGTAGCTGCGTGCAACCGTCGCGTCCTGCTTACTCGTTCTAATTAGCATTAGGCCACGGTATAAGTGCTGGTGCACGGAGACAACAGAAGACTAACATGGCGACCGCCCGCTTGAGATGATTACCTCAGATAGGGCGTTTATTGTGGACTTCGTAGTATACAAGGAACCGAACGCCATCTCACAAATGGTGTTAAGTCGTTCTAAATCGCCCCTTTTGCTACCCGGATGGGCAACGGTACTACCATGGAGGTTCGTCCACTTCTTTAGATCATGCCTAGGGAGTACATTTTTTGCTATAGGTACTTTTCAGGGCACATTACTTGATTAAAACTCCATTTCCGGCTAGTTTGCGTTTACAGTGTAAGGCAACGTGGTTCTATACACGTTGTAGTAGGGTGCCTCGAATCACGCATGTCTCCGCCGTACGGCAGCGCAGGCACCGATGCGCCCGACTTGGAGCAGTGAACGCGGTAAATGTAAAGTGAGTTGAGCAAACCTTTAGCGTGTTATCTTGAGAGGAACGAGACGGGAGAGGAACAGCATGAAAGGTGAGCGGTAAAGAGAAGGGAGGCATTTACTTGGCAGCGCCTCCAGTCGACTGTAGTCTCTTGTCGACATCTGCCACGAAAGGAGCAGATACGCGGCCATTTTTTTGTTGTATCAAACGCCACTGCACCGGCTGGCGCTGCTATTAATCCCATTTCGCCGCTGTATACGCATATGGTAGGCCTACCTTCGTTGTTATTCCGTCGTTTTCTCAGTTTTTTGTGGTCAGTCTTTGCCGATTCACCCTGGGGGAAGTGCACACCTTCTGTGGGCTCAACGGTGTGCAAATGTCACCTTTTCTTAACGCGACATCAATATTTGGTAGGGTGGGAAAAGCACGCGCATGGCTGGCGCCAACCCAACGCGCACCCACCAGGCTATTTCTGTAAAAAGCACCCACAGCTGCTAAATATCCTCTCGTTCCGCAGACACCAGAAAAAAAAATTAAACACCAAGATTGAGGGCGTTTTGTTCCATTGCAAGGATAAGAAAAAAAACAATTACAAAGAGGTGCTTCGCGCATTGTTTCATGCAGTTATAAAAAAATTGGCGCAGCTTGCATTGTGGTGCAAGGCTGGACGAACAGCAAAGGGGGGGGGGGGTCGACCTAGCCTCTCCCCATACTGACATCGGATCCTAGAAGAGAGGGAGCAGCCGGACCCCAGCTTGCAAAGCCGTTTTGGGAGGCACTGTAAAGCAGAGACTATTGAAGTATGTAAAGCGTCTTGAGTTGTACAGCAATGCCAGGCCGTCTATTTTTATTGCTTTTTATTACACTGGACGCGAAAGCGCGCCGGGGACAAGAAAGGTGGTCTGAGCGAGGCGCACGGTCGCAGCGCAGACGGCGGTCACGGCCGCCAAGTGGCGCAGGCTGCTCGAGCGATAGCTTGTTACTGCTTGTTACGAAATTGGACTCAAGTCCCAAACCAGGCAGCACATACGAGAAAGGAGTGATGCGATGGCAGATTGCATTGAAAATCGTCATCTGCACTGCTTACGAGAGCGGCAATCGAATATCCGCCGCAGAGTCACGCCTAACACATATGTAGGCGGACCTGTATGCAGACCATCCGGCTGCTCCCAGGGCGCGTCTTTCCACCAACTGTCTCGAACGTTGCGCGTCGTTCTCTAGCCGCGGCACCATTTTCACGTCCACGGTCGCTTTTAAAGATGATAGTCTTCTTGGGCTACTTAAACCCAGAAATTTTGGTCTGTCTGTATGTCTGTCTGTCCGTCTGTCTGTCTGTGACTAGATTCAGCCACCCGGCCAAAGCAAAACAATGCCTGCGCAATAGTCTTATATAGTCACAGCTAAATCTACCCGTCTATGTCCGGTGTAATGTTCATACTTGTCAACATTGTTGAAGGAGAACAAGACATTACGCAAATATGAGAGAACAAATCAATACAGAAGTGATATTTGCAGTGTTCCTTTATAAAAAAATCAAACATGCTTGAATTTTGCGAAATTCAATACTTTATCAACTGCAGAAAAAGAATTCACTCCGCCGTCGCCTGCTGTCGCCCGCGCCACTATAGCTTCTGGCGCCATTTTAACAAATCAACCGGCAACAGTTACGCAAGCTTCCACTAGATAGGTTCCACGTTCTGCTTGCAACGCACGTGGAGTAGGGAAACGCGGTTCTATAAACGTTGAAGTAGGGCGCCTCGATTCACGCGCGTCTTCGCCGTACGGCAGCGTTGGCATCGACATACCCAGTTTGGAGCAGTGGAACGCGGGAAATTTAAAATGATTTAAGCAAACATTTGGCGTCTTTACCTTGGTAGGAGCGCGACGCAAGTCGAACAACATGAGAGGTGAGCGGTAAAGCGAAGGGAGACATTTACTTCGCAAAAGCCGATAAAGACTATCGTCTTTTGACGGCATTTGCAACGAAAGGAGCACATACGCGGCCAATTTTTTAATTAAGCGGCTGACGAGATCAGCACATAGGGGCATTCGCAGAAAGTGCCGGCCACGCGGAATTTGAGAGTGCTAAGACAGCTCTGCTGTGATATCCGTCCGACGGTCACGTGAACAGCTTTGTTTACACAAAATCACAAGCGAAACTGCGACTGGCCGCATTATAAACGTCTCTGATTAAACAACCGTCGCGCGCGCGCTGAAGGAAATGAGGTTGCCACACGTGATAAGTAGGGGATTAGCTACTTATCGCAACAACAAAAAAACCAAAACGCAAAATTTGCGTCAGTGCCCCTTCAAAGGGAGTACGGAGCGAAATAGAATCAAGCAAGCAAGCGCGACCGAAAAACTAATGTCC